>NW_006431925.1:1217627-1281866 GCF_000325575.1 Pteropus alecto | reverse complement strand
CCGTTGTTCCCATGGGCGATAGCCTATGTTCCCACGGGCAATAGTCAAGGAGTAATTTTCCGGCCAGGACAAGAGGATGACAGGGAAAGGTCTGCCCCAGCGGTGCTCAAGAGAAGCAGGCTGTGCCTTTTGCACCCAGATCCAATGGCCTGGAGCGTGGTTGTGTGGCTGGACTGGATGCTGAGTAGTTGTTCTGGAGGCAGAGACCAGTTGGTGGGTCTCCTGCCGTGCGAGATAGAGGGCCTGCAAGCACTTAAGCAGTGAAAAATTATGAACTTCTGTTAGCTTTTCTTCCCCTAACTTGGGGAGGAGAGGTGAGGGTCTTCCAAACATTATTTCATAAGGCGTGATGCCCTTACAAGGGTGCGCACCGTGCCCTTAACAGGGCAAAGGGGAGGAGACTCACCCAGTTTTTGCCAGTTTCCAGCTTGAACTTAGTTAAGGTTTCTTTCAAAGTTCTATTCATTCTTTCTACTTGCCCTGAGCTCTGTGGCCTATAAATGCAATGCAATTTCCAATTGATCCCTAACACCTTTGCTAGAGATTGGCTGGTCTGGGCGATGAACGCTGGGCCATTGTCGGACCCCAGTGTTATGGGCAGGCCAAATCGAGGCACTATTATTGAGACTAATTTCTATGCTACTACCTGAGCTCTCTTCTGCTTGGTGGGGAAGGCTTCAGTCCATCCTGAAAAAGTGTCAATGAACACAAGCAAGTACTTGAATCTGAAGGTTTCCGGGCTGACCTCAGTGAAATCCAACTCCCAGTGTTCCCCCAGTGCCTGTCCACGAAGCCTTGTCCCTCATTGTACTTCCTTGGAGGGCCCTGGATTCACTTGTGCGCAGATGTGGCACCGGGCTGATACCCGGTGCTTAGTCATTCGTTGTAGCCTCGGGATGTAAGTCTCTTTTCATCAGTTCAATTAACTTGGTCCCTCTCAAGTGAGTGCTCTGGTGAACCTGGGTTATAAGGTCTCGGCCCAAGGCCTCAGGTACTACAATGCAGCCGTCCAGAATCCTAATCCACCTAGTAGATTCCTCTTTTCCTCCCAGCTTGTTGCATAGTTCAACTTCCCCTGGAGTGTAGGTAGGGGTGTCTGTTAGCTACACTAACAGTAGCTACACTAACGGTAGGGCTGGCAGAATGTCAATTGGCCCCACTGGTTTTCGGGTAGCCTCCTTTGCTGTTTGATCAGCGAAGGAGTTGCCTTGTGCTACCTCTGAGCCCGAGTTCTGGTGCCCTGGGCAATGGATGATTACCACTTTCTTTGGCAGCCAAATTGCCTCAAGCAGGGCTAGTATTTCTTCCTTATTCTTGATTTCTTTTCCTCCTGACGTCAGTAGCCCCCTTTCCTTATACAAAGCCCCATGTACGTGTGCTGTGGCAAAGGCATATCTGCTGTCCATATAGATATTAACAGTTTTGTTTTTACCCCACCGCAGAGCTTGAGTCACTGCTACTAGTTCAGCATGCTGAGCTGAAGTTCTGTGGCTTAGGGCTTGTGCCCCATTGGAAATCCACTGGTCCGGTGGACTGTGAAGCACTGACTCAACTGCGTGTGGGGCGATGATCTGGAGGGTCTGCCCTAGTGTCAATCTTAGGGCTTCCTTGGTGAAGATTGCAGTGGCAGCAATTGCCCTCAAACAGTTGGACCATCCTGCTGCCACGTAGTCCAATCTTTTGGAGAGGTATGCAGCTGGTCGCTTCCAGTGTCTTAGGGTCTGTGTCAGGACCCCTTTTGCGATTCCCCACACCTCAGTAACAAAGAGCTGGAATGGCTTTTCCAGGTTGGGCAGGGCTAATGCAGGGGCTGTGGTTAGGGCTGCCTTCAGGGCTTCGAATGCCTTCCTTTCTTCTTTTCCCCAGGCTAGGTCCTCTCCTTTCCCTCCGGTACTAGTGTATAGGGGCTTAGTTATTTTTGCGAACCCTGGAATCCAAAGCCTGCAGTAACCTACTGCTCCCAGGAACTCTTGAACCTGTCGCTTGGTGCGTGGCTGAGGTATTCTCAGAATAGCCTCGATCCGACTAGAGGACAGGGCCTTTTGGATTGGCTCCTTGCATGGTTGCAAGCAAGATCTTGGTCATCTTCTTCGTCTGTGCTATATCTCAAACCCTTCCATCCTCTGCAGTTTCTGTCTAATATCTGGGGCCGACTGACTGACAAAGGCTAAATATAACCGGTACGACTCTAAAAGTCATTCCAGGAACGCCGCCGGCGATTGATCCTTAGCTTAGATGACCTCGCTTACCTTAGATAAGTTAATGGTCGTTGGAGGCCCTGGAGCAGAAGCTGGCGATACTATTGGAGAGCCTCCTTACCTTGGTCGGTGTTGGGGTCCCAAGGCGGATGGGTGTTCGGGAAAACATGCTGGACGTGGGCTGGATTGGTGGAAGGCTGCCCGTTGGGCTCTAATACCATCCTTGCAGCCTCCCTCAGGATTCGTTCCTGCTCCTCTGAGGTAGGATAGGCTTGGGAGTCGCCCTTGACTCTTGACCACAGCGGCAGCCCTTCAAGTACTTGGGGGCATCAGAAATGATATCGACCTACACATTGATATATGGAGCCTGATCAGGGTGGCCAGGATCTCTGTAGATAATATCCCGTACCTGAAATGCTGCTTACATGTTGAGTGACCCCTCTGATGGCCACCCTGTTCCAAATGTGGGCCACTCTAACTGGCAGAACCTTTTGAGGTCGAAGGGAGTGACATTAGCTCCATAGGCTTGGGCCTTGTCTCTTAAAATCCTTAAATTGGTTAAGGAGGCACTGTGGGGGGTTAGGACAATTTGAGGAGGAAGCCTGGCCCATGTTAGTAAAGACAGGCAAGAAAAGAGAAAATCTCCACAAAAGCCAAATAAGCCAGGGTTAGGATCAGCCTCTGACCTAACGTTTAGTCGGGCGGGGCCACAGAGACCAGATCTAAGGAAAGAATCAAACTAAGTAAACTTATGAAGGCTAAAGCAATAGGAGGGTAACAAACAGTACATTCAGCTGGTCCGGACAGATAGACACTATACAGACAGACAAGACAAACTACAGGTAACACAAAACACTAGCGTACCCAAAAACCTGAACCAGAAACCTGAATATTTGGAGTCAAGTCTGACATCTCAGACCTTGACAGAACTAGGGAAGTACTGCTGCATCCAGCCTTCCCCTAGTTCCCTTTAGGGCCCACCGACAGACAGATCCAAGTGCAGTCTTACTCACCGGTGAAGCTGCTCCAGATGGATCGTGCCCAATTGTTACAGAATTAAACCTTTTTGTCCACCTGCCCTCCTGGGCGAGTCTGCCTGGCGTCTGGGGCTGAGGAACGTCTCTCAGTGGCTGTCCCCTGGACGGGGCAGGTCCTCGCCCAAGGTGGCCGGGGTCATGGGTCTTAGGAGATTTCCCCCTCTGGAGAGATCTCACTAGGGCCTCCAAATGTTGTGGCGCAATCAATTCTAAGACCCACGGAGCCAATTGAGATGAATTATGAGCCTTTATTAGCCGGCCAGCGACTGACTCTCTACTACAAAGGGTTAGAGGAGATCAGCCCTGAGCTCCCAAAAGAAGCAGCTCATAAAGTCTAGAACCACACCCTGGTTTAACATCAAACAAGCAAACAGATTAACCACACCCTAGTTAACATCAAACAAGCAAGCAGATTACAGAAGCAGAAGTTGGCTGTTAGCATATGTTTGTCCAGAACCACACCCTTAACAAAACTAGTCAAGACCAACCCTTGATAATAGAACTAGTACTAGAATATTAGCATCCTTTGTATAGATAGTATCTATCCTTGACAGATAGCCTTGTTCGTCAATGTAAGATGAGAAGACTATCGGAACTATGCTGTATACATATTTGAGAATTAGAAATATTTGCGAGATAGATTATTTACGTAAATAAACAGCAATTGTAGTAAATTGAAGATTGTAGGGTTGTCAGGTTTTGCAAATAAAAACATAGAACTGCCAGTTAATTTGAATTTCAGATAAAGAGCAAATAACTTTTTAGTATAAATATGTCCCATGCAAAAATACTATTCATTATTTATCTGAAATTCAAATTTAATTGAGCTTCTTGTATTTTGATAAGTGTAGAAGTTAGGAAAAGAATTAGAGAAAGATTAGAAATTGAGATTATTGTAATTCTTTTGGAAAAGGCAGAGGAGAAAAGAAAGAAGGAAGAGAAAAAGGGAGGAAGGATAGAAAAAAGGAAGAACAGAGAGAAGGAAAATAATCTTTCGAAGTTCCAAGGAAAGGTGGCAAATTATCTTTCTACTTTCCTAAGAAGGTGTAAGAAAAAGGATGAAATATAGGAAAATAAATACCAGACTATTTTATAATGTTAGATATCTTTGCCATAACTCCTTCAAGAATATGATGAAGAAAATTCAAGTAGTTATATTGAAATAAGATTTAGAGTTTGATTATGTTGTGAATATCATTTCTCTTTTATTTGTTTTCTATTATAAAATATTTCAGACCGAAAAGTTCAGAGAGCAATGTAACAAATACACATGGGTGTGTATGAAAATAGGCTCTTTAATAAATCTGACTAAAAAGTAACTTTACAGGATGATCTGATCATAAATTCCTAACTGGGCCGTCAGTCATGGTGAGTAATCACACTTCCTCCTGGCATGTAAAAGATTTATCTCTGCCTAGAGCAAGCCTTGTCCACTGTTCTTATACATCTAGTTTAACATATCTTTGAAATGCCAGAAGTAATCCTCTTTTTCAGACCCCTCAGAGCATAACCACCCTCAAGAGAGCACATAATCTTGTTAACTATCTCATACCTTGCTTTTTCCCACCTTCATGTAATCTTTCTTATGTTCCCTCCTTAATTCCGAATGTATAAAAGAAACAACAAACTGTCATTCTCCAGAGCATTTGAAATCTTGCTTCTCCAGCATGTCTTCAGTTAGGCTCAAATAAATTCAAATAAACTCTTATAAAATTTCTCTACAAGTTTGGCTGTTTCATTTGTTGACACATGTATCTCATTCCAGATTTAACAAATTGTTACCATTTTCCATATTGCTTCAGATAATTTTTGTAACATAAAAATTAAAACTAGAATTTAAGGCTCCTTTTATCTTTTCTAGGCTTGTTCCTCTCATTTCTTCTCCCAGACATGTCACTATTCTGAAGTATGTTCCTGACATATGTGTACAAAAAAAAAAAAAGGGTACTAAGAAAAGAAGTATCATGGTGATCTGATCATAAATTCCTAACTGGGCAGGTCATGGTGGATAGTTACACCCCAAACCTATAACTTCTATAGAGAAAAAGTTTTAAGTCAGTCCTATCAACTGTTCTTGTGCCTCTAGGTTATCATACTTTTAAAACACCAGAAGTAATGGTAGAAAACAGAAGTTAATATCCTTCGATGGGTATTAACCCTTAAGAGAGTACATAATCTTGTTAAGTATCCTGTAATCTAATCTCAACTTGCTTTTATTTTTTTCTGCCTCTGCATAATCTTCCTTATGTTCCCTCCTTAATTTCAAATGCATTAAAGAAGTCGTAATATTATTATTCTCCAGAGTGTTTGAGATCTTGTTTCTAAGCATATGATGTCAGTTTGGCTCAAACTCATAAACATTCTCTATAGGTTTGGATTGAAAAGAAATGTTCACATATTTTATACAATATTAATATATGTATATTCGTATAACATATACACACATGTGTCCATAAACAAGATATTATTTGATTTGATACTTACATTAAAAATTTTTCATAAAAGTTACCCTCTCCCAACTTGCATTATTAACTAAAAATTGTGTTTTTTGTCATCTATCCATGCTGATACATCTAAATTTGGTCATCATTTATTTTAACTGCTATACATTATGAATATACTACAATTTATCCATTCCTGACAGATATGTAAGCTGTTTCCAGTTTTTACTATTATAAACAATGCCACAGTGAATATCCTTACATACATATCTGAGAACTCCCTTGGGTAGATACCTGAAAGTGGAATTTTTAAGTTCTAGCTTATGAGCATCTTCAATTTTGTTAGTTATTAATAAACTGCTCTTCACAATGGGGTGTTATCAAATTTTCCACCAACAATATATGAGATTTCTCATTGGCTCTCATCTTCATTGACATTTAGGATTTTCAGATTTTAAAAATTTGCCAATCTGGTGAGTGCTGTTTAATTTGCATTCTCTGATTACTAGGTGAGGTTGACTATGTTTTCATATATATATTGGCTCTTCTGATACCTTCCTCAATGCATTATTTTGCTTTATTGTTTGAGTTGTCTAGCTGTGTGCCAATGCACACTTTCTTAATTTCTATCTTACGTCAGCTTTTATAAAAACAGAGAAGGAATTGAGGATTCTTGTGCAAGGAATTTATTAAGGGTACACATTCAGGAAAAATCTGTAAGGGCATGAGAAAAGCAGGAAAGAGAAGAGGGAGAAGCTCAATAAGAATGTACTTTTCAATGAAATCTAGCCTCAGCCCTATCCCTCAAGAAATGGAAACATCAGTTGCACAGCAGAGTCTGTCCTGAGGCAAGGGAGCAGTGCTTTTGTGCCTCTGCAACAGTCACTGCTCTGGGCCATGCTCTGCAGGGGTGGGATCTCCCAGACACTCCCTGTTGGGTCAGTTCTCTTTGCCCAAAAGCAATCCTACTGAGAATCTGTGCAGAAATCAACAGTAGCTGCAGCATTCACAGCAACCAGTAAAAAAGATCCCTGTGGTCCTGAAAAGAGCAACAACCAAGTTTTCTATCATTATTATAGTTTCATAATAAATATTTTTCTCTGTGAGGGCCTTTGCATTCTTTCTCTTCTTCAAAATGAACAAGGTTATTCTTGGACTATTACTCTTCCAGGTGACTCTTAGGGTCAGCTTATCAGTTTCCATAAAAACATAGTATCTATTTAACTTTTTCATTCTACAATAAAACATACAAATTTATGCTTATATGTTTTATAATTATTTTCTTAGATTTATTGTCAGATTTCAAAGTTTATTCGAATAGTTAAAATAGTCAATTTATGCTGTTATTATGTATGACATCTCTATTTATATAGTTTCTAATTGAGTGTTGCTGTTATATATAAATGTCATTCCTGTAATTTTGCTCAATTTGTATTAATTCTAATATTTCGCATACATGTATTTTCTAGGAAGATAATCTAGTTATCTGAAAGTTTTACTTCTTTCATATTTTTTTTTTCCTCAGCATCTTGCATTGGATAAGAGCTCCAGAAAATGTTCAAGTGGAAAGAGTAAGTGACCTTGTTTTTTTCCCTGACTTTAAAGGGAATATTTCTGACCTTTTACCTTTATACTATTTATCGGATTAAAACAATTGCAATACTATGTTGCCAAGAAGGCTTTTTGTTGTTGTTGCTGTCATTATGTTTTGTTTTTAACAAAGGAGTATTGAATTTTTTCAGATTTCTTTTCTGCATTATATTGAAGTGGCCAAGTTGTTTTTCTACTTAAATCTTGTAATGTAATGAATTATATATATATTAACACATTTTTAAAAATTAACCATTATTGCGTTCCTGGAATAAAACTAACTTGGTTACAAAATATGGTAAACAAAGTCAATAAATTGAATTTGGATTGCTAATAACTTGTTTAAGAAGTTTGGAGCCAGATTTATAAGTGAGATTGGGATATACTTTTTTTTTTCTTATGCTGTTTTCTGGTTTTGATTTCAAGGTTATTTTAGTCGTGTATGGAAGTAGGAAGATTTTTTTTCTCTCCACTTTTTAAATATTATGTATAGGATAGAAATTGTCTGTTTTTTGTTTGTAAATGTTCTTGTGTGCTTGAAAACAATAAAAATTCCTTGTTTGTTAGAAAACGGTTATTAATTATGTCATTCAAGTTTTCTATATGGTTGATATTTCTTTTTTCTGCTTAACTGGGTCTGAGAGTCATGATAATATCTCAAACTGCAGTTAATTTTAAAAATTATTTTAAAACTTCTATCAATTAATGCTTTATATATTGTGTAGTTATAAAGTAAGTTGCATGCAGTTCAGAAATGATAAATGTTCCTTTTATTAAGTAATGATGCCTTTATACCCTAGAAAAATTTTTTTATGTTAAAGCCTATTTTTCTCCAATATTAATAGTGCCACATCATCTTTTTCCTGAACACTATTCCCATTAAGTCTTTTTCTTTGCTCTTTACTCTCAATCTTTTTTGTCATTTATTTTACATGTCTATTATAAAATTAATGTAGCTTAATATTAATATTATTTTATTCAAATTGAGAATTTTTAACAGAGAAGCTTAAATTGTTAAATTTATTATGCTTACTGATGTATTTGAAATATTTCTATCATTTTATCTTATTTTATGATTTTTTTATATTGTCATGCTTGTAATTTTTTTTTTTTTTTTTTGCTTCTTTTAACCTTTTCTCATGCCTTCTATTGGGTTAGATTTCTTTATGTCTTATTGTTTTCTCTATTGTTTTAGAAATTAGATGTCATGCTTCTATTTTTTTGTGGTTACCCTTAAATTTGTAAATTAACATAGTTGACTTTAAGCATTCTACAATTCTTATCTCTAAACCACTCTCAAGAAATTGAAAATACTTCATCTCTGATCGCCCATCCCCATTTTCTATACTATTTTACCAAATTAGTCATTATTATTAGTCTTATTTATATCTAATGGCTATTTAGATACTAACTACTCATCAATTTCTTGCTTACATTCTTCTTGCACCCATCCACCCTCTACTTTATACTCTCCTTCCTAAATTTCACATTTCATCAAGGGTTTGTGAATAGTAAAATCTCTCAGCCTACATTTGACTATTTAAAAAATGTTTTCTTCCCGTTGAATAGTTATTTAAGTAACAGAGTTTATACTGACAGTCATATTCTCCAGCACTTTGAAGATATCATCCCAAGGTTTTCTGATTATTTATTTAGGTGTTCTACATTTTTCACTGGCTGCTTGTAAGATTTTATCATCTTTGAAATTCTGCTTTTTCACATCACTGTATCTAGGTATTTGTTCTACTTTTTCTGCCTTTGTACTTGTGTTACTTCTTTTAGAGCAATAAGCTCTAAATTTAATTATTTCTTCAAATGTTGCCTCTCCACAATTTTTTATTTCTCCCACCCCAAAAAGTCAAGCAGTATGTTGGACCTTCTTATCTTATCCTCCATTTCTCCTGATAGTACTGCCGTATTTTCCATTTTTCATTGCTTTTTATTACATACCAAATACTTTCCAAGATCTAGCTTTAGCTTTGATTAATTTGTTGTTTAATCTCTTTACTGTGTTTGTGTGTGTTTATGTGGGCATGGATTTCATTGGCTCAAATTTTCATTTCAAATTTCTTTTTTTGAGAGGTTCAAACCCTACAGTTTTAAATAATACTGCCTTTTTTTCTTCTATTATGTCCTCTAATTTGTCCTTAACCACTATAAGATTAAACATTTTTTAACTTTATAGATTTTTTTAAATTATTGTGTAGTTCCATATCTTGGGGTGCTAAATCTCCTATTTGTTTTGTCTGCTGATTCTCTTTCTTAGTAGACTCTTTCCTCCCTCCTCCCACTTTGGTAGGTGTAGAGGGGAGCGTTTATTTATTTATTTATTTATTGAACAACTTCAGCCAGCTGTGTATGTGTGCACACACATGCAAATTCTTTGTGTTAAGAATTGTTAATGCTTCATAAAGCTGTTTCATTTTGCTTTTGACAAAGGTCTTAGAACAATTTTTATGTAAATTTTCCAGTTTGATAATCTGGTATAAAATAGTTGGGAACCAATTCTGCTTCTGTTAATAGGGATCCTAGATATAAAGGTTAATTTTCTTGGATAAAATTAGTTTGCAAGTAGGCTGTCCATTGTAGCTGTACATCTTGATAAAGTCCATAGGGACTCAGATTCATTTTCTCTCTACTTCACCTTAAATACACAGCTTATATTCTTTGGTTATTAGAGCTCAAACTATTGCATCCTTCCTCAAGAGAGAAAGCAGGAGAAAGTGGGAGGAAAACCAAGTATACTTGCCGTTTGAGGAGACATCCAAGATATCTGACTGTAGATTATTAACCAGAAATTCTCAAGTTACCACACCTAGCTTCAAGTAACCTCCCACCCCTCAAATAGAACTTTAACTGGGCACATTCTCAACTACATAATATAGGGATTCTCTTAGTAGGGAAAAAGGGGAAAATGGATATGTGACAGATAGCTAGGAGTCTCTGTCAAATCTGATCATGCAGATATAATAAACTGGGATCTCATACTTATGTATACTACTGGTCTGCAGTTTTAATTTCTTCTAAGTGATATTTCCCCCACCTGTAGTTCTAGGCAATTTGCAAGCTTACCTGGAGTATCTTAGGCTACTAGGTGGGAATTTTCTATGGATACAGTAATTCTTCATTGTTTTATTCTATATACAGGGGATTCAATTATAGCCCTGGCTTTCTTCGAGTTGTACCTATTTATTTGTTTTTTCTTGGTTATATAGAAAAAGCAATTTTTTTTAATATTGTTTTTTAACCAGCTTTTCTGTTCATTTGTAGTAATAAGCGGGACTCTTCATATTACTAAAAATGTAGTCAAAATGCAGAAGTAGACTTTACCTCAGGACATTTGTTGTCATTTATTTATTCCATATATGTACCTAGTTCTAAATAAATAAGCTATCTAAATGATAGTGACACATCTGTCTAAGCAAAGAATATATTTGGTGGAAAAAATTTGTTTTTCACAAATAAATTCTTCTAAGTTAAAAATAAGACATCTTTCTACTCAAATAGCAGTATGTGAAAGTGGAGAGGTAAAAAGGGGAATGGGCAAATTGGCAAAAATAAATTAAATTAGAGACTCAAAATATATGTATAATCCCATTAATCCTGATAAAAGAATTCAGTAATAAAAACTATGAAACTCATCTGCAATTATCTATCAAAGTTTTCTTATCTCATATCTTAAAATTTTTTTACAGTTTGAAAATTACTATAACTCCAGTATAAATGTTGAAATACTGATTTAAAGGTAGCTATTTTGAGAAGGACATAACCTCATTGTATTTTTCTAAGAATTTTTTCTTAAAATAATGATTCTGATTCCCACTAGCATCTATAATCTGGACACAGAGAATAGGTAACCCCAAAGGCCACTGGAGAAAATAAGAAAGGCCAGAGCAGAATTTGTTAGTATCCAATATTTATTGTGTTTTGATTTTATAGGCTCTCTAATTCAGTAAATATACTTTATTTATAGTTATGAAAAAAAAGATAGAAAATGAAGGTTAGGACTAGGGATTAAGTTTTAGAAGACATTAATAATTATGTTTCATAGTTTCTTCAAGGTTGCCACCTTAGCCAATGGTTTAATCACTCAGGGGTTCCTATTAAAGAATCTAAAATATTGGCAAGTGTGCAGATCCAAAAAGGTAGAAATAGTCATAATTAGGTAGATATACAACTAAACACTATGTTCTATCCTACATTTCACATGGCTTGGGGTACCATTCCTACCTATGTCCCCAGAAAACAGAAATCCTGCTATAACAGGATCTTTCAATTATAAGTAATAGAATATTCAATTAAAAGTAGCTTAATATAGGAATTATTATCTTATATAACAAAGAGTCCTCGTAGGACACTTGCTGATTAAATCAGCAAATCATCAAGGTCATCACAGATCAAGCTCTCCAGTATAATCAGAGTATCATTTTAGTCCTCAGACTTGTCCCTTTGTGGCCACAGATCTTGCAATTCTGGGCTACTTCTAGTGAAATAACAGAGATAATCCTTTCTTAGGATCTTCTGTATCATAGAAGGAAATATTCCCCAGAATAATACCAGAATAATTACATCTTATTGGGCAGAATTGAGTTACATGCTCAAGCCAGCCACTGGCAAAGTATACTGTGATTGATTTAGATCAATCAAGACACACTGTCTTGGGCACATTGGCTCTGTTAGCAAGAAAATGAAGGAAATGCCTGTTGTGAAGGCAATCAGCATTGTCTATCATGGCTGCACATACCCAGAGCTCTGTGAAGGGTTTCTTTCTTCAACCGCATTCTTCTGACTAAGTCATGTATAGACGCATGGCTTGAAGTGGTCCATCTACAGATTGTCCATTCTGCTAGAGGAAAAATGCTCCCTCCCACTCCCGTCTCAAGTAAAAACAAAAAGCTGAACTATATTTTAAGGAATTTGGAACAGGACATCAAGAAATGCTTCATTTGGTTTCAAGTGAAATTAATAAACATATGTGGAGCACGAGAAATTAATTAATAGTACAAAAAGTGAGAGTCAATGAATTCTTGCTTGAGGTCCACTGGACTTCCTTGATGCTCACTTCCTGAAATTTGTGTACTCAGCATTTCCTTGAGAAATTTTTTATCTCTCTCTACAATAACCTCCTTTCCTCTAACACCTACATCCACACAGATTTGTTACATTTTAATTGGAACTAGTTTTGCATTGTGTTTCTCGCAACACATTTTCTTTGCCTTTAGCAGAAATTGGTACCATAGACTTGAATAGAGATTGTAGGTATCGATCAAATTAGTATGAGTAATGAAACTCTCTTCCATATTCCAGGATGGGGAAATAATAATCCATGACATGCAGAGGCAGCAGTGATCATTAGGTAAATTATGAAGGTGATGGTGGTGATTGGAGTGGGATGGCAGCTAGCAAATAAACCCTAGTCTTTCAATGCCTAGTTTTAAGTGCATTCAGAAACAGAGTCATTATGTAACCTTGATGCAGGAAGCCTTCTTTCTTCAGCCAACATGCTAAAGTTGCTTTACAGACAAGGTCATAAAATGATCTTGGAAGGTATCAAATTGCAACAATAATTTATTTCTCGTCAGTGCCATATTTTCATCATATAGGTATAGACATAGTAACAGAGATTTAGACAATTAAAATAAGAATATTTGAGAGAAATCAGATGTGTCCGAGGAGTCAACAATATTGTTGTTCTTGCCATGCAGCATTCAGTCTCTTGTTCTTTTGTAATGGCATCTTGATTTCCTTTTAGGTAGGATAGTCAGATAACATGATTTACATTCCCCTAGGCAAGGTGTGCATATGACTTAATCTAAAGTGATCAGACTTCCCATTTTGGCCTGATAGCTTGAATAGGGTGACAAGAGGTAAGGAAAAATGGATCGAAATAATTGACCTGAGACCATAGATTGTCCGCTAAATGCCTGCTGCATAGGTTTCCAGAACTGCTCCTGTTCTTGGCATTTCTCAACCAATGTCTTATAGCTTTTCCTTTGATTTTAGGAGGTGGGCCATATCTTCCAATGAATTAGGATTTGCTCAAGTTGGTTTATTTTAGCTCAAATGAGATAAAGTTATTTGGACCAGGGTAGTGAATACAATATGGTGAAAAGTAGATGGATTCTAGATATTTTTAAGTGTAATCTATAAGCATTCTATGATTGGTTAGATTTGGAGGTAAAGAGAGCAGAAAGAATTCAATGCCCACTTTTAGGATTGAGCAAATGTGAGGATGGTAGTGACATTTATTGAGACAAGGAACAAGAGATAAAAAATAAATTTACTGAAAAAATTATGGGTTTTGTTATTGACTTAATGAGTCGAGATGCCTTTGCTACAATCAGTAGATAGTAGGCCACATGTGATCTGCAGTTTAGCATAGAGTTTAGAATGGAAATTGCTGGCCACTGCCAGAATCTCCCCACAACCCCCTTAACTCCCTGGCCCCTAATGTGAGGTCTACTATGGTAGCAGGATTCAAATGAAAGACCTCTGAGATCTCCATTCCTAACAAGTAGAATATTATATTAAACAAACAAACAAACAATCAAAAAAGAGGTTTTATAGAAATTGTTGCTAACATAGCTCCAATAAACTAAAGAAAAACCAATATGTAATTATATTTTTCAAGTAATGCCTACGTTTGGAAAGTTAAGTAAATTTCTTTGTTAACTTTTAAAAAAAATACCAAATTTCAAGTTTTGAGAAACTCATGAATATATAAAATGTGTAATAAGATAAAAGCTGACATTTATCTTTTATTTAGACTTTTTTAAAGGAATTACAAATGAATTATTAATTTTTAAAAACTGATTTTGCACCCAATTTTCACCTTATGAGTTATGCAATACCCTAGCTAAGACGACTGACTAAATATATTCTCTCTAAAAATTATGGATAAGTTACATGGTTTTATTAATTTTAATTTTTAAATTAGAGTGAACATTTAATATTATATTAGTTTCAGGTGTACAGCATAGCGGTTAGACATTTATATAATTTATGAAGTAATTCCTCCAATTAGTCTAGTACCCACCTGGCACCATACATAGTTGTTACAATATTATTGTCTACATTCTTCATACTGTACTTCACATCCCCATGACTATTTTGTAACTACCAATTTGTACTTCTTAATCCCTTCACTTTTTTCACCCAGCTCCCCAACCCTCCTTCTAATTGGCAACCATCAGTTTGTTCTCTGTTATCTATGAGTCTGTTTCTGTTTTGTTTGTTCATTTATTTCATTCTTTAGATTCCACATGTAAATGAGATCATATGGTATTTGTCTTTCTTTGTCTGACTTACTTCACTTTGCATAAAATCTTCTAGGTCCATCCATGTTGTCACAAATGTAAGATTTCATTTTTCTTAATGACTCAATAATATTCCATTGTATATATGTACCACATCTTATTTATCCAGTCATCTATTGATGTACTCTTAGGTTGCTTAGTGGCATATTATTTTCAAATGGAAGTAGTATTTTGTAAGTTAGAATGTGTAAAGCTGCTAATAACAGGGTATCTCAATTCAGCTTGGCCTGAGCAATAATGAAATTTATTATTTTTATGGGAAGCTTACATAAATAGAGGGGGTGCCAGCTCTGCTTCTCTGTGGTTCTCTAAACACTGCCTCCTTCTTGTGTCATTATCTTCAGGCTACAGTTTGATAGATACAGCAGTGTTCAATGTCAAAGTCAGGTACAGTGTTGTCCAAAGATATAAAAAGTAGATAATTTTTACTGGTATTTCCTTCTCAAGAGAAAGAAAATATTTTCCAGGAGGCTTCAGATGTCTTTGCGAAATGGATGACAAGGTCCAGCTTCTTCATACAGAAATTCCATTCAGTCATCAACTTTTCAAGCAGCGATTATTGAGTGCCTACAAGTGCCATGCCCAAGACAGGCATAGTCTTGCTCTCAAGGAGCTTATCATCTGCTTATTCCATACTAGGAACAAAGCGCACACACCATCCTCTGAGAACAATGAGTTTCTTATATTAATATACTTTAAGTATAAGTAATTCTTAGATTGTTGGGTAGTTTTTATTTTTCATTAATTAGTTATAGTAGGAAAGCCTTATTAGGAATAAAAAAAAAAACAAACCAAAAAAACACTTTTAACCCATTACTTACTTGGCCCAAGAAAGTCATTTCTAGTAACAAACAGTAAGGAGTGCTTGGGTCAGTAACCAACAATTTCCGTTGTAGATAGGTATGGGATGGGGCCCAAATAGATAATAAAGACCCATATCATGTTACAAGAAAATTTGCTTACAGAGCTGTACATGTCCGATTGCTATTTTACCTAAAACTTCGTCAGAGGATTTTTATTTCAGTTCAGAGGATTTTCTGATGGCTTTTTGTAATAGCTGTCACTAGGTCTAAAAAGACTACTAAAATATTTCAACCCTTAGTTCAGGCTACTACAACAAAGTACCATAGACTAAGTGGTTTATAAATAGCAAATATTTTCTGGGGGCCAGAAGTCCCAGATCAGGGTGCCTGCCTGCCAAGTTCTGGTGAGAGTTCTCTTCCGGGTTGCGGACTGCCTTTATTTTCTTGTATCCTCACATGGTAAAGAGTGAGTAAGAGAGCTCTTAGAGGTTCTTTTTAGAAGGGCTCTAATTCTATTCTTGAGGGCTCCACCCTCATGTTCTAATTCCCTCCCAGTGGCCTCACTTTCTAATACCATCAGATAGGTGGTTGGAATGTCAACATATTGATTTTGGGGACATAAACATTCAGCCCATAACAATGAGGTATAACTGAATTATGGTACAGAAGAGAAGCAGTCATCTTGAGCAAAACCATAAACAATATTTCCATGGTTGTATATCTAGAACATATTATATAAACTCATCCTCTGAGCTCTCCTCTAAGCTCTAGACTTGTATATCCGGCAGCATACATAAGTTCATGAATATTTTAAATCTTCCTTACATGTCTAAAATTAAACTCATGATCTCCACTTCATCTTCACGCTCAATATCTTAATACCAAGAATTACTCAATACCCCCAAACTTAAAATCATTCTTAACTCCTTTCTGCATATATGCCCCATTATGCACTCAATCCTTCATCTCCACTTCCCACATTGCCACTCCATACTACCACAACATATCATCTTGTTCCTGTACTTCCCCAGGATCCACATCCCTTTTTATTTTATTTCCAGAATGACCTTTTAGAAACATAAATACTATAGCCATGTCATTCCCCTGTTTAAAACAATTGAGTGAGTTCCTTTTGCTTAAAAGTTCAGGATTAAATACACTTAGCATGCCTATCAGGCTCTGCCAGGCCTTATCTCCATTTAAATTTCCAGCTTCATCTCATGCCACTCCTTCCCTCTTTCTTTACACTCAGCCTCAGCCCACTCTTATTTCCAACCAGGAGTCTCTTCTATTGTGGAAGGGACAATAATTTGTCTTCAGCAGAATAAGGGTACACGATCTGCCCACCCTCCTTTTTTAGATCTCTCTCTCTCTCTCTTTCTCTTTCTCTCTTCACTTCTTTCTCTCTCTCTCCCTCTCTTCTCTTTCTCTTTCCTATTTCTTCCTTCTATCTTTCCATTCCCCCATAATTTTGCCCTCTCAAGTCTATCTGCTCAAGAAAGCTGTCTCCACAAAGTTTTCTACATAAATGATTGGTGGACCAATAATCCTTGAGTAAACAAAAGAACATATTAGAACTCTTTATACAAAGGCAGTGAATTTTCAAATGTACTTAAATACATAGTTTATTACAAAGTATATAGTTGTATCTATTTTAAAAAGTATTTTGAAATGCTCTTTTAATATAAGAAATCATACAAATGATCATTTCGAGTATATAAGAAATAATTTTAGGGAATAAAATATACAAAGTTTCTAGAATAACATCAAAGAATATATATTTATAGTCAAACACACACATCTATGTAGTATTTTTTCATTTGTACATGATAGGTTTTATGATTTATTCTACCCTACAAATAAGTATTTTTGCATATTTAGGTTTGTGATCATTGATTAGAATGTTAGAGTAAAAACAGCTTAACAAAAGGAAATAAATAATAATAGCAATGTAAACAACACTGATTTAAAGTATTATTGTAAGTCTGTTAGTAATTTATAATGCAGCAAGAACATTCTTAATTTCTCTACATTGTTTTCTCCATTTGATTTCAGAATTCTGCTAAAAACTTGAATATCCAAAACTAAAGGGAAGAACCAAAATAGAAACATAATTCCCCTGCATTCCAAAACAGTAAAGATCCCCTTCCCTCCCTCCAGTCTGTTCTTGTAACATTTTGCCTTCACAGTGGGCTACACCACTCCATCTTTGTTACAAATGCAAGAAAAACTTCTGAAAGCCAGGCATACTGAATAGAATAAATTTTCTACTGAATAAGTAATGAGATTATATCATCCCTTTTATTTTTGCTTCATTTTCCCCTCACAGCACTTATTTTAACTATTTGAATTGCTTCTTTGCAGTGATATCTACCATTTGAACAGCAGGCTTATTAAAGGTTGACTCTTTTTATTCCTACACCATGAATCTGAAAATAATTTTCTGCTAATTACTTTCTTAAAGACCAGATCTAAGAGGGAACTCAAGCATCCTTATTTTCCCAGGCTTCAGCTCTACCAAGATTTCCTATTTTATAAAAACAATTCTATTGTAGATATTTTGTCAGCTAATAATATCTTCATGAAGTTAACTTTAAATTCCATTCCATTGAACTCAACTGCAGCGGTTTCCCAGGTTTAGTCTGACAGAGCACAGAGAAATAAAGAATACATACTAATATTACAGTATTCTGACTGCTTATTGTTGTCATCGTCATCAAGGAGAGTGAAAATGCAATATACTTCATTTACTCATTCACCCAACAGCATGTGTGCAGCACCATTATATACTTTGGCATATACAAAATAAATTTAAGGCAAAACCTATGTCCTTGCATACAAGAAATTATTATATTAGACAGACAAGTCATATGTATCATTTTGGCTATTTGAAAACTTAGGTCAATTTTTCAAATCTGAGCAAAATATTAAGTTGTATGTGGAATTACCCATTATTATTAATTAATATTAGTTATTTAGTACCATAAAGGACTATTACAAAAAAAAATCATTGTCAACAATTTTGAATGACTATTCTCTATCTTTTCGAATTGACCATCTTAGCCTATAAAGAATTCTGTTCTTGAAAGGGAAAAATATTCCCCTTGATTCATTTATAATTATTAAGCACCTAGACATCTGTTCCTAGACATCAGGTTCTAACCAGGAAGGAGGATGCACATATATAGAATACTACCAAGCCCAAGGTAAGTGATAAAATAAGAAGACAATCAAATAGTGTTCTGGATCTAGCATAAAATATACATTTAGGGTGAAGAGTGAAAAGTGTGTATTTAAGTACCTGGAAAATAGATATATTAAATGCTGAGCTTTCTGGCAAAATTGGAATTTACCAAATCAACTATAGAATGGCCGTATCGCCATTTAAATTTCCAGCTTCATCTCATGCCACTCCTTCCCTCTTTCTTTACACTCAGCCTCAGCCCACTCTTATTTCCAACCAGGAGTCTCTTCTATTGTGGAAGGGACAATAATTTGTCTTCAGCAGAATAAGGGTACACGATCTGCCCACCCTCCTTTTTTAGATCTCTCTCTCTCTCTCTTTCTCTTTCTCTCTTCACACACACACACACACACACACACACACATTTATATATATATAAATATATACATTTAATTATTGTACCCCAAACTTACCCATCAAGATATTCTCTCCACAGTAAAAGAAGTGAAGAAATGTATTGGCATTCATGGATTTACTGATCTGATCAGATGCCTCATAATCCTCTAATATCTGATTGATTACTCTTTTTTATGTCTTTTTTTATTTTATACCCATTTATATTATCTATTTTCATTCAAAAACCAGCAATACATTTTAGTAGTTTTTTAATGAAAATTTTTATAAAACATATTATATTTTCTTTTATCTCATTGAAAATACTAAATATTTTCTTCATCATTCGGTATTATCAAAATGTGCTAAAAATATTACTCTTAATTATTATTCAGTAAGGACTTCAAAAATGAGTAAAGCTCTTAGGGTTACTTTCCTACACTCCAAATGATGTCAGAACATAGTATTATTCTTTTTTTCCCCATGGTCTCTTCTTTCAAGAGCCATTTCTTATTATTATCGATGTGTGTGTGTGTGTGTGTGTGTGTGTGTTTTGCCATGTGTTACAAGCAGTTCTAAGTAGATGCAATTTCTTAGCTTCAAGACTTTCTTACAAATAAAATCTTGCATTTTATGATTCTTACTTGAGCTAAAAGGTTTAAGTCATAATTTTCTGGTTTCAATCTCTATTCTGATAATTAAATAAGTGGTAGATTGATCTTCAAATAAATCAAACATAAAATAATACTTTTACTTTTTTACCCAACATACATCTCTTTAAGGCTGGCACAACTTATATGATATATATTTTATATTAAGAAAACCATTTTAAAGTGTGATTATATCTGAGTAATCTGAATTTTTCTCATTTTAAAATATATTTTAGTATTAAAAAAATTAAATTCCAGCCAAATGAAATGTTCTTAGTATCTTATTTATGCCATTATGGTACATTTCTCTTTCTAACACTCCATTTAGCATAGTAAAAGGATATGTATTGACAATCTAAAAGAATTAAGATAGTTTTAAAGATGATCACATGATACCCAGAGATGTCCTGTGATATTACATCTCTCTGGCTCATTGTCTTGGTTTTAGAATTCAAAGTATTTGGATCTTAAGAGAGAAAACATTGGATTATTGCTATAGAGGTTAAGAAAATGAAACACAGATGTTTGCACTGCTCGTTACTTACATTTATGGCAGATCTACAATTTAAAAAGGGTATACATGTTGCAAAAAAGGACAGAAAAGAGCAATGGGAGTTCTGTATAGTTGTTTTGAGGGAAACGTAGCCTCTCATTATTTAAAATATTTTAATTTTGCCTTGAACCCTGTCCTTTTTTTAGTCTCTCACCCTTCATTGCTTTGTTCTCTCGTTCCCCTAATCTCCCCATCATCACTTTCTCTCCTCTCCTCTCCAAAATGTAAATTGATTTGTGGAGAAATTATAGTTATGCTTGGAGAAAGCAGGAGAAAAATGTTTGGCTCTTTTTCCCTATCTCAAGTCCTGGTTATCCCTACTGTGGTTTAATTTCATTTCTAGAATTTGGATCGATAAATTTGTAGGAAACACAAAGCCAGTTTTCTCAGTTTATTGACCTTCTGTTGAAAGCAGGCACAATTTAACCAACATCTGGACAGTATTTGTCACGGCCAACTGTAACTCAGATCCAGGCCAGAAAGTGAGTTGGTGCATTTACTGGTTAAGCTATTTGATTGGCCTATAAATAAGATAGAAATAAATAAAAATAAAAAATTCAGCTCTTTTTAGCCCCATGCTTGGTTTATTTTCAGCAAGGCTTTGATATTCAGGGTGAACTGACACATACACACCATGTTTTCTATCTTCTGGTGCCTATAGGAAATTTTGCACCTAATGGATGCTCTGGAACCCAGGTTTCTTCTACTGACTAAACTACTTACTCTTTTGGAGATTGGCCAACTTTGTCAGCTACCTTATCTCTTTCAAATGTTAGCTTTCTATTTATTTAAAAGGCCCGTTATAGATTGTCACACTCTCAGATTGACCTGGTAGAGGTGATAAATGAAGGGCCTTCTGGCTGCATTCAGCAACTTGGATTTGTAATAGAGGGCAAATGGGAACTGAGGAACAAATTGTAGAGATTAAAATTTGGATTATGAAAGGTCAGTAAAGGGAATGTTGGGGTTATTTGTGTATAAGGCAAAGAGTGCCTGGATCTACATGGTGGAGCCACATATATATCTATGCGTGACCTAAGTGGCAGAAAGGGAGGCATTGATCTTTGGATTCAAAGCTCTTTAAAGGTAATAATATATTTGGATTCCTCTTTTGTACAATTGAACTTAAAAGGCTTCTTGGTGCTATGAACAGACGTTGAATGGCATCTGATCCGCAGAGAAACTTAACAGCATATTGTTCAATGGACGTATTCTGCCCATTGTCTTATTTATGACATTTACACCAAAATAAATACATGAGAAAATGGTAAGACACCAACTTTTTGTGGATATAAAGTTAATGTTAGTTATAAATTAAGTAATATGATATTTAAAATTCTTTTTGTATTCTTTTATGGTACCTGATTTAATTTTTTTTCTAAATGTTATTTTCTGTCTCCGTCCTAACTTGTATATGTGTGCATATTACATTCTTAACTAGACTTTGGCAAGAATGTTCATGAAAATGCCTTTGCCACTATATGCCATTGTGTAACACACCTTGAGGAGGAGCCAGGTTGCTCACCTCTGGAGCTGAGGAAAGGACAAAGGTTTGTTCTAATGGGGAATTGCTGATCTCCCTTCTAGCTTGGCCAGGATAGCCTCTTCCTCAGAGGTTGCTGAAAGAGGTGGAATTTTAAAAAACTCAGGTGTGTTGACTTTCAAGTCTGGTAGGTCAAAATTTTAGGCTAAGGTTTGCAAAGTTAACTGGATATTAACCCTTTGATCAGAATCTAATCAAGTGGTTGTAAAACAGAAAACCACTGAAGTTTCCCCAGGAAGGGTTTGATTTTTGGGAAACTCCCTGGCGGATGACCTTTTCTTTACTTTTTCTGTACTCAGTCTTAAATAGATACAAGTTTTTCTTTCAAAGTCTCCACAGTGACTGATTTGATTTTTATCTATTCTAAAAACATTTTCGTTCCTTAAAAGAGACCTGATCTCATATTCAAGAAGACTGAGGGCTATCTCTTTGGATAAGTAGTTTTCTAACTGCACACGCTCCTTACAACATTTTATGAATATGAGTATCTTTCTATTTACTTCTTAAAAAGCAAATGAAATCTACTAATGAAAGAATTTATTAATAAATCAGTGAAACTTGAAGAAAATTCACATCCCTTTCCCATAATCTAAAGCTGGAAAAATGTACTAAAGTATACTACTTGAATTTCTGAAATATTATTTACCAGTCATTAAAATTCAGACTGTTTTTTAAATTTCTAATTCCATGTTTCTTCTAGCCACATTTATTGCTTGTCTAAACTTCTTTTCAAATTACTAATCTCGATTACACTTCTTTGAATTTAACTGAAGACAAAATAGCTTGCTTTTGGATGTCTCCATGTAATTACAATTTAATTTTGTCTGGTTGATATGCTAAAGATAATGGCTTCTATTTTGCAAAATGTGACCTAGCTACATGCAACGCCACTGCCAGCGCCTATTTCGGATGCAGGAGCCAACTGTTCCCTCATTCCTGCAGAGTTCAGGCTTTCAGATTTTGGCCACATTTCTATGGTTAGAATGGAATGAAAATTTCTGTTTGTCTCTGTGTCTCTATAAAAACTCTAGCCTACAAATTCGGTGATGTGCATTGCGAAGCAAGAACAGGCTGCTGAGCCTCTCTGTTGTCTGCAAAACTGGAACTGAGGTCTAGAGAACATTTGACTTTTCTCCCTTTTCAGTCCATTGTCCTTTGAGAACATTGTCATTGCTCGTGTCTAATCATTGTTGTAAACAGGGATTTTGGAGGGCAGTCACTTGACTTCCCCTAATAAATGTTAAGCATTACCAAATCTGCTCAGAGGGATAGGGTAATACTCCAGTTTGAAAGTTCAATCTGTTTCTAACCTGAGACATTCATGGTCTTTTCTTAGAGTTTTCATTGTTAATCTTATATGACTTTTTGGTTCCTACCATCAGAATTATCCTTGCCTGTGGAGCAGATAGGCTTTGTATGTAGAGCTAGAAAATGATTGTTCCATTTGGTAGGCAGAGCAGCAGCTTCTGTCAGGCAGTGTGGTGTTCTGTTGTGCAGTGGAAAAGGCACATTTTTCCTGTAGGAGTCAGAAGTTGGGAATTCTAATCCAGGATCTGACAATTGAGTCTGAGGCTTATAGGCAACTGTCTTCACCTCTCTAAATATCATGGTTCCTCAACTAAATTACTCCAAAAATCACTTCCAAAATTTGACTGCTTGATTCTAAAGGGATTTAAAAATAATCTTACGCCAACTCATTTTAAAATTTTCTTATTGATTTGTTTTCCCTCTATTTCCCCCCTTCCCTTCCTTTAGTATCTTCTTGAGGTTATTGCAAGAGAGATAGGAACTTGACAAAGGGAAGTTCATGAAATTAGTTAATGAGGAAACCAGGAAACACATTGAAAAACATAAAGGCACCTGTTTGAAAACTTTCACCATCTATATGAGAAAGTCTAGATTCATTTAAATTCATATGCATAGATAATGGAGAAACAGTATGATCAAAAGGTAAAATGCCTTTCTCAAGACCTTGGTCAAATATCCACAGAGAGAACCAGGTCTATGGCTTAGCTCAAGGAGCAGGAAAGAAATTAAGACTCTTAAAATAGTGATATAAAAGAAAGAGACAAACAATTCCACAAACTGGCTAAGACAATGCAGGAAACTTCAGTCCCTTAAAATCATCCCATTATCCCATGAAATAAGAATTGCTCTAAATTTTATGATTAGTTAAAAGAAATAACTTTAGATAGTCTGTTGAGAGGATTAGTTTTCTAGTGCCCCTCCTTCTCCCAATCCATTTATCTTCAGTTAATGTATAGGATAAAATGAAAACATGAAACCTGGTCTCTTTTCATGTATGCTATTTATAATTTAATATTTTATTTTTGTAATACTGTTTAACGACTCTACTGCTTTTTCATCATTAATTTTGACAGGTGCCAAAATGATAAAAGGGCTGAAAATATGACCCATGTGATAATTGTTTCAGTCATATTAGCTTGACAAACAATGTAATAAAAACTATGATTTAAAATTCAGCATGGAACTTGTGAAACATGTTATCAAGTGCTGTATCAAATGCTTGAACATGTTTTTAATTGGCAAAACTTTAATATCATTAAGAGTTTTGCATATGCTTCAGCTAGCTTTTGTGCAGTTGAGAAAAAAATATCAATACCCATCTGTCACTGTGAGCTGAGCACATATGGTAACAGAAGACCTTAAAATACATCAGATGTGGTTTCTGTTATCCAAGCCTCTTCGGCTCCAAAAGGAGTTTAGCCACCTTGATATAGCTTTGGCTATCAGAAGTTTCATCTTGCCAATTAAAGTTGTTATTTTGCATAACTGACAATTTTGCCTGTATTCCTCTGCTGTGTTATTAACAGTCATAAGTAAGAATTCTGAGCTTGCATAAATCCTTCTGTTCTGATTTAGATTTCTGTAATAGTAAAGGCAATGGCTCTGCTTTCAAGCAGACACCCTTCTAGATTGGTTAAGTGATCACTGTTGGCAGGGGTTCTTTGTAGATGCCTTCTGTCCTTTCTGGAACTGCCCTAGTTTGACTTATAGAGCCAAATGAAATGGGAGAGTTGAGTCAATATTCAAGATACTTCAAGTCAAAAATATCAATGTGAAAAAAAGGGAGATTAATTTGACATGGAGAGGGAGTTATATAATCAGGTCTCACTTATTTATCTAATGTTTACTGAGTAGCTACTTTATGGCAGGAAGAATGCTAGATACCAGAAATGAAAAAATATGAATTCATGGTGTCTGCCTTCCAGAGCATGTAAAGATCTATCGAAGAGAAGCAGATACACAAACAGTATAGTTCTAACTCCCATTTATAGAGTATTCCCTGGGAACACAGTGGAAGAATAAATCTGTGGGGAAGGGACAGAATTCCCCTCTTGTGTTCTTGTGGCTGGATTAATAATAAAGTTGACAGGAAACCAGATTAAACGGAGAAAAAGAAAATTCGATACATGTGCACAGGAGATCATAGATGATGCTCAAGATTATAATATAATGCTCAGAGAAACAATCTAACCAGCCAGCTTTTGATATTTTTTAGACAAAAAACAATAAATTTCTGAAGAATTGACAGGACACTTAGGTTTGGGTGTTTATTAGTGAGGAATTTAAAATAAGTTTGGGCTTGGGTAGTAAATTAGTAAAGTAGTAACAAGGTTTGTTTATATAAGCTTTTGATCCTGGATTCCTTAACTCTAGTGATAAAGGTGTCTCTCTCTCAGTCCTCTTGGAGCAAATGGGCACCTATCACAGAGAAGATTTATTTCCTGCATTCAAGGAGACAAGGTAGGGTCAACTTGCCCTTCTGGCACCGGCTGCTTGTCAGCTTTAATTCAAAGTAATCAATATGCCATTGTGGGATATTTTGGGGCAGCCTGCCCTGGGCCTGACATTTCTTAGGGGGAAATCAGAGAAAATTTTAAAGGGAAGGAAGAATACAAAATTACCATAAGACACATTGGGAGAAATTCTGCTAATGTCAATAGGAAAAGCATACGTAAAGACATAAACATGGGTAAGAGTGTGCAGAATTTGTGGAATGGTATGTAGTTCAGTGGGATAGGAAGTGAGGGGACTCTGAGGGAAGATGGGCTGCAAAGAAGGCAGAGGTTAGATATAAAAAAATAAAAGTTTTTTATTTCTAGACTTGGAACTCTATCCAAAAGATATCAGGGATTATTAAATCATCCTCGAGCGGTCAAAGAACATAGTCATGTTTCTACTTTATAGAAAGCACTCTGATTTGCAATAGCTTAATTGGAAGGAGGCTGAGATTAGAGGCAGTGAATTTCTTTTCAGGGGACTAAGAGGCAGTGGCAATAGGGTGACAGCACAGAAGAAAAATCAGAAAAATACTTAGCTTATGGAATCCACAGGACTCAAGGTTACCCAGCTTTTCTCTACTGATTGAGTTTAATATAATGTTTGACCTTGTCTTTGTTTGCTGTGTTGCTGATAGATCCCCAGGCCTGGCTAATACAGAGAAATGGCAAGTGGAGTGGAGAAAATGAACACTATTTTTTTTATACATTCTGTTTTTTGTCACATTAAAGAAGAAATGCAGAATTTATAAATGGCATTATATATTAATTGCACATGAAACAGGACCCCCAAATTTTATATTTTTGCAGTTATTTTGTGGCAAATTAAGGATAAAACCACCATGATCTTTTCTAAATCATTATTCATTTAGATGGTTTTGAAGTTCTTTTAAACATATTCAATGTTTATTCTCAACTTACCTTAGCAAGATCCTGTATATTGATGCCTAAGGGAGTTGGTCCTGATAAAGTAGGAAAACTGAATAATCAACACTGTTAGTTAAGATAGGGGTTGACTTGTTGTAATAGAGACCCACAATGACAATGATTTTCACTGTCCAGGCATAAGCAGTCCAATGCTTATTTAGAGACTTGACAGTGTTAGGGACATACACTCCTCTCTTTTTACTTTGCCAGTCATAGAGCGTTGCTTAGTCAGCATGGTCCAAGATGACTCACTATCACACTCTAATTCCAGCCAGTGAGAAGGGATTATACCTTGCTCTCTTTGAAAGACACACATCATTTCCACCTCCATTGAAAAGATCCAAGGCCAGAACTAGATCACATGACTACACCAAGATGGAAGGGATGATGGGAAAAGTGGTCATTTTTTTTTTTCTTGGTGCACTTGAGCCCAGCAAAAAATCATGTAACTTTGGATGAGAAAAGTGGATATTGGGGACAACCAATAGTTTCTGACACAGTAGCCCTGTGAGTCGCCTATTCAAGATGTGTTATACCATGCCACATGTCTCCTCTTTTGCTTTGGCTTTCCTGGGCAACCAATTCTTTTACAGAGACATAAATATTTACTATCCCTATAATTCACTGGTATCACCTATTCAACAAGCATTTAGTGAACACCTACCTCATGATAAGTTATATCATAGGAGCTAAAGATAAAAAAGTAAATAAAGCTCAGTTTTTTTCCTCAGGGTTCATAGAATAATTTGCCGAGATGCTGATTTCTGTGTTCTCTCTTTTACAGGAAGGTAATGTACATCCTTCCTTTCCTCTCAAGATTATAAAGTTGAACCATGAAGATCTGAGTTCTAGTCTCTCTTGCATCAGGACATTTAAAAGGGTTCTATCCCTTCAGGCAGAAAACAGGGGAGTCTGCCACTTTGCTCTGAGGCTTTCATTTTGGGTTTCTAGGCTGACTGCCTGAAATTGAATCCTCCCTTTTCTATGGTGACAGGAATAAACTGGGGTTCTTAAAGGAGAGGGGCTGACCCCTGAGAAGGTGAGCTTCATGCAGAACTGCTGAAAAGAGGAAACTGGTGGCAGAAGGCAGGTGGGATGATGTAGACCTGTGTCCCATTTTGATGCCATAGCCTTCGGGGCCCTTATTAGAGTCTGCAGGGCCTTCTCTTATCTAGTCCCTTTTAACTCTGACTTCACCTCTATCACTTTCTCCTTCTGTCACTCCACTTTGGCCACACTGTCCTCCCAAGTGTTTTGTCAGCTAGGCTTGCTCCCACCCTATGGCCTTCATGCTCCACTTGGTGTCTCTTCTGTGTGGGCTGCTCTACCTAGAGTCACTTGGCTAATCTCTGACTTCCTTCAAGTATTTACTCCCCTTTCCTATGAGGCTTGCCTCGACCATTCTTTCTAAAATGTCAGCCCTTCACCCTGACTCTATATCACTTTCCCTGCTTCATTACTTCTCCTTAGCATTGATTATTCTTTACTAGATTTCTACTGAGAACAGAGGGAAGTAGACAACAAGGACGAGTAAGTTCCGAAACAGCAGAGATTTTTTTTTTTTTTATTCAATACTCTGTCTTTAGGATAGTGCCTGGCACATAGTATGTGCTTCATAAATATTTGTTAAATGAATAAATAATGACAAATTCCCTAAGCCTTAGCTAGAGAAATAGGAAATAGAATCTCCTTCATTTAAATCGACCATATGATTTGAACAATTGGAATCTCAGTAGAAATTCTTGAGCTTAGAATAAAAACCTTTAAACTTTCTGGCAAATACAGGGCATGTTGCACTTGAGCGACTGGAAGCATAGAGTCATGAATTTTGGTTTCTAACAGTGAAGGAGATGTGGCCTTCCTTGCACGTGAGCAATTGTGTAAAATCTTACCAGCTCATCTTGAATGGGCACTGAAGCCAGCCTGGCCTCAAACTACTATTTCATGCCTTGGTGCTGGCATGCCTGGAAGCTTAGCTTAAAAGTGGAATTGAGGACTTGCCCAGGTGCTGGTATGAGAAGTGAACAATGGCAAGTGCATGGAACTAGCACATGGAACAAAGCGTTGACATTTGAATACCAGCTATGCTTAGTTGATAGGATACTAAAATGACTACTGTGTGTGTGTATATGTGATTGTGTGTGTGTATAATTTAAGAAACATAAATTGCATGTGTGCACAATTACCCAGTGAATTCGATGCCTCTGTTATTATGTCAACACTTCTTCTATTCCGTTCTGTCTTGAGGTTCTGTCATGGAAGTTTCTCTTTATGCCATTGTATTCCTTTTATAAAAGAATTAGAAGTGAGAACTCTTCTGCTTTCAATTTCTCCAGATTATAAAACTGTTTTCCCCCTTTGCTCAGCACTCCCTACGGTCACACCATATCATAAAGTGTCATCTAATGAAAATTGTTGCCTTATTTTCTTTTTTTTACCTATTTCCTAGAGAACTTAGCAGAAATAAAAGGCTTTGGGCAGTTCACAATGACAAAATTAATTATCCTTTGTTTGAAAGAAGCAAAACTTACATTCAGGGACTAATAACAAGTTTATTTAATTTTCTACAGAATTAAAAAAGTTAACTGAAAAATACATGAAATAGAGAGAAAATTAAAATTCTCAGTAAGGGCTTAGGCTTCAAGGACATTAGTAAATGTCAGGAACACATTGCTGGTAAGTGGTAGAGGCCGGATTTATATCTATATGTGTCTGATTCCAACTAAACTTTCCACTCTACGATTCTGGTTTCCAACCATCTTTAAAATTCAAGATGTTCTTAATACATTAGTACTATACATTCTAAAGTGAAAGCTCCATATTTCATTTTTAAATAATATCATTTTTCCCTTTACCAGAAATAATTTTCTTTGATTGCTCTAGTGCTCTAGTTTGTATGAATTGCTTTTCCTGTTTTCTCAATGCCATGTAGATATAAAGTTCCTTGCTGTTCAAAAATTCAGAGATGAGTTACTTCATTTTAAAAATTCCTAAACTGAGTGGGTTTCAAAAGCAAAAACATTTTTTTCGGAGCTTAGGCTCTGAATCTGAACCTCATCTTCTCTACTTATTTACTGGATAATGGTGGCCATGTTCCTTAATTATGCTGTGCCTCAGTATCTTCATCTGTACAATGGGGGCAATAATATTGTCCATATAAGGATTAAATTAGTTAATACATGTTAATACAATTAAAATGCTTTGAACAGAGTCAAACACATAAAAATCATCAATACAATTTTTATTTCTTCCCAGACACAGCAGTCGTGCAAAGGTAGTAGTTTTCATTTTCTAGAGCACAGGATATTAAAGTTTCCTAAGGGACCTTTTCCTCAATGTCTTCCTGTTAACAATCTCCTAAAATCAGAGTTTCTGAGGCATGAACCTATGGGCCACACAAGCTGGGAAGGATGCTTTCTCAGTGGAGAGCAAGACATCTGAAAACAGAAATGTCTTTCTCTTTTATTTTTAAATCCAAGCATTCAAAATAAAAGAACCCCCAATTAATTATTATTAGAGGATCTCATCGTACTGATTCAATATTCTGAGAGCTTGTTTGGAGGTTCTAGTAGGGGAGGGCAGCTACTCGTATACCCTTGACCGAAGAATGGTCCTCTCCATCGGGGAAGGTCGTCCTCTTTGACTGAGCATGCAGCTTTGGGAGGGATGCACATGGAGCGGTGAGAGAGGAAGGGGACACCCGCCCAGCCAGCCAGATCAGCCAAATCAACCCTGGCGATCAATGGGGTGACAGATGTCGCAGCCAGATTGCCCTCACATCCTGATTCAATATTTTGAAAATTGGTAAATATGGCAACAAATTCAAGGTTTAGCTTGCCTTTCTTGGGTGAACAGTTATTATTAGGTAACCAAATAGTAGAGGAGGGGATATTTCTTTTTGCAGAAGAATGACTGGATCTAAGCAGTGCTCATCGATGTCTCTTAATATCAAAGAAAGAGAGAGAGAGAGAGACAGAAAGAGACAGAGATAGAGAGATAGAGAGCGAGTGATAGAGACATTATGTGCTTCCATTTGGATGAATGTACCATCTATAAAGCAATCTTACCAAAACTATAATTTACAGGAAATGGAGATAGAAAAATATATAAATCTACACAAAAGAAATGCAAACCACAAAATCCAGAATGAGAGAAACCCTACAGGATAAGTCCTTCATTTCTTCAATAGTATATTATAAGAAAAAATAGGTGGTGGAGGTTCTTATACACTAAGAGAGATTTAAAAGATATATCAACTAATTGCAAGGTGTGGATTTTTAGAAAATTTTTTTTCCTTCGGATCTTGATTCAAATAAACTGTACCATCAAATTTTTTTACAGTTATAAAAGAAGCAGAAATTTAAACACTGGATATTTAATAATTTACTTAGGTGTGGTAATGGCAAATCACCACGTTAAAAAGAAATAATCCTCATCCTTTATTTACAAATAAAAAGATTTGACAGCCAAGATTTGCTTCAGAATTATAGGAAGGGGAAATGGATAAGTATGGGAATGGGACAGGATTAGTCATAAGTTGGTGACTGTTAGAATTGAGCGAAGGGCTGCGGAGAAATTAGGGTTTCATTGTGCTTTTTAAAAAATTATATGTGTGTTTTGAAGTTCTCCATAATTAAAAAAAATAATTTTTAAAAAATTATTTTTTAAAAACTTTAGGTTTGAACCAAAAAGCACATACAAATTAAGAACATAATATATGTAAGTATTCACTTAAGTATTACAGTCAGTTTGGATGTGTTTGCAAGCACTCCTCACTTCCTATCAAGATTGCAGGCCAGTAAGTATGACCGATATCTTTTGGTTATATAAGAAGCCTCAGCAAACTGAGGTCATTCTTTTAAAAAGACAATCCCAAAACTATTTCAAAGATGTACTTTTTTCTTAATGAAAAAAAAAAAATTTAACTTGAGACAGATTTAGAAATAAGTATGGAAATATTTAAAAAACCAAATGTATAGTATTGATATTTTAGTATTAAGAAATATGAGCATATTTCATATTTTAAGTAAATGACATTTAAGAGGATTGGGGTTATTACCATAACAGGTCAGTTTGTAATTCCAGTTGAACACATTAATTGTATCATTGATTCATACTTGGACTTCTTAGCTCACATTTCCCTAAATCTATACTCAGTTGGGACATTTAAGAGAATTTGGGGTTCATCACAATACGAAGTTTAATTTATAAGGGTTACAATACTAAAATACCCAGGAAAAACTTGTTAATCAGACAGTAGAGGAACTTAAATAGGAAATAGGATGTATACAATTGATAAATTCAGTTTCAAATATTTAAAATATGTTAAAAAGTTTTATAAATTGGAACAAATAATAACCAGTTTCTCTTATAAAATTGTTGCTGCATTTGCTACACTATGAATTGAATAAGATATATGGTAGAAATTAAACACCTACAATAAATTAAAATTTAAAATTTATATCTTTAATATTTCATGTATTAATTTAAAAACTATCCTTTCGTTAATGATAACATTAAGTGTTTTTTGTGTGTGCACAAAAGCACCCCCTCTCAGAACTTAAAAAACAAACAAAACAAAACCTCACATTTTTAACAAGTGAATTGTTCATTACAGTTCTCGAAAAAAAATTTAGTACAATGAATAGATGTGAATTTTGGGAGCCCTGATAGGAGCGACACTCTCCTGAAATGTCACTCTTTCTGAGGCTGTCAGACAAGGCAAGGGCAGGGCCAGGCCGGCGGAGAGGACGTCTCATTAACATATTTCCTAGACGCTCCATCTCCTTGGTCCGGCATAATGGATGCCTCCAAGCTCCCTGTGGACGCTAGAGCCCATCAGGCCAGAAGCAGATTAAAGCTCACACACTTCAAATTGGCGGCTTGCCGTAGCTTGCCAGAAGGCTAGAGTTCAGCACAGCTTTAATAGAGAAGTCTGTAAAGCTCTTTCTCACTATCTCCCTTTTGCCTTGCTTTGAAAGGAAATCGCACCCTCTGCAAACCTCAGGCCCGCCTCCTGCGCTCCCCGGTGTCCCAACTGCAGCGGCAGGGGCGCGGTCCGGGCTCCCTCAGGGGAGGTACGACCCAGGAAGAGAGTGGAAGGTGGTGGACTCAGAGCTTTGGCGAACGTCCCCCACCTCTCTCAAGCCTATTCTGCTGCACACAGTGAACTGTCAGAGACGACTGATTTATAAAACCGATTTACCTTCTGAAGAGTGTAATTATGCTTAGAGTTAAAAATTAATCAGGCGAGAGAATTATGGAATAGTCATTCTCCCGACTTTGAAGGACAAACTTAAGTGCAGACCCACCAATGCAGCTGCAGAACGTGCCCTGCGGGAATCTTTTGCCTCCCTGTGGGTAGCAGGGCAAGTTTCCTGAGCTTGCTGTCTTCTTTGTAAAAAGACAAAATGAAAAATCTGAGTTTCTTCAGAAGGATAATTCCAAGTCGCCTGGCTTAAAAGGTGGGGAGAAGGAGATTTTGTTTAAAGAGGAATTCGAAGAGACTGGATTATTTCTTAATAAGGATTTGGCTGTTGTTTCCCATCAGAATTATTAGTTTAACTACTCTAGCTTATTTTATGAAATGATCAGTGTTTCATAAACATTATCTTTGTTGTTTTTGCTAATACGGTAGTCCCCTCTTATCCTGGGGAAATATGTTCCAAGATTCCCCTATGGATACCTGAAACCAAGGATAATACCTAACCCTATGGATGTTATTTTTTTTCCTATACATACAAACCTCTCATGAAGTTTAATTTGTAAATTAGGCACAGTAAGAGATTAAGACCAATAACTAATAATAACATAGAATAATTATAATAATATTCACAATTGTGTGAATGTGATCTCTCTCTCAAAATATCTTATTGTACTGGACTCGCCCCTATGATGACATGAAGTGATATGATGCCTATGTGATAAGATGAAGTGGGGTGATTGACACAGGCATTGTGACTACCTTTAGGCTACTATGAGGGTTTCTTGAACACAAGCGCTGTGATACCTTGACAGTCTATTTGATAACCAAGATAGCTAATAAGTGACTACAGGGCAGGTGGTAAATACAGCATGAATTTGCTGGACAAAGGCATGATTCACGTCCAGGGCCAGATGAAGCAGGATGGTGCGAGATTTCATTGTGCTACTCAGAATGACATGCAATTTAAAACTGGTATATTGTTTATTTTTGGAGTTTTCCATTTCATATTTTTGGACCGTGATTGATCATGAATAACTGAAATCGCAGGAAACAAAACCACACGTGGAAGGGGACTACTATATGTATTCCCTCACCTCAGTAACGTGGTTCAGTGGCTTTCGCATTCAGAGATGTGATCTTTTTAGATAAGGAGTTGTGTTTTGTTTTTCTCTCTTTGTGAATAGGGGGCTTTTTCAGTTAATTTAGCTTGTTTCTTCAAGTGTTTCACTACCTGCCTCATCATACATCTCTTTCAAAATTGGCATTTCTGTTATAACATGGTAGATTAGTTTGTATTATCTCTGAGGAGAATTTCCAAGAGTTCCATGACAGTTACCCTTCAGTCCAATCACATATCCTGTTACTATTAAATATGGTAGAATAGTGGCTGCAATAGAGGCACAGTTTGGGACAGATTGAATAAGATTACTGCATTATCTGGAGTCCTATCATTTCCGTCATGAGATACCACAATTTCAACTTTAGGCTTCACAATTGAAAAATAAGAGTCCATAACGTCAATGGCTTATTTTACTAGCCATTCAAGTACATAAACACAGCTGAGAATAAGGTTTAAAACAGTCTTTGTATGCCACCTTCCATCAGCTCCTTCCCCACACTCTTTGACCCTCCATCTCATTCCACTTACAAAGGGGAAGTGTCCATTCTCGGACCTGGAAATTAATTGCCCTCTACCTCAGAGCTGCAGTGATTACTCTTTGGATTACCCATTTCTTCTCCTCTTTCCTCATAGCCTCTAAGTCTTTGATCATCTTTTGCATCCTGCCATTTTCTTGAGCTAGTCGTCAGTCCTTAGGTTCTTGAAGTTAGATCCTGGGAGTAGAAGAAGAGGGTAAATGAGGTAAACCCAGGACGCTGCACTTAGGATGTCCTTAGGATGTGGCATTATTAAGATATTCAGACTTTCCACAGACCAAATTAACAATCTTGTAGGTTTCTTGTCTGCTTTATTATGTTAAAAGCAACTATTTTAGGAGAAAAAAACTCTTTCCAACCTGTAGGAAGGGTAGAAAATCAGTTACCACTGCTTGCTTTCTATTCAACGGTAGAACTCAGTTGTATCTTGCCAAGTGGCCTGCTACCCCCAAACCTCACTCCACCACAAGTCCTACAGAGATATCAGGACTAGAGGTTGGTGAAAAGAAGATGTTCTTCACGGAGAGGTTAGAGATCAAAGATATGTCAGTAATTCTTATTTAAGCAGAACTGTGAAGAATTACTTCTGCCTCATCACTCTTGCCCATTCAGATTACTTATTCCTACAATTAGTTTGTAACTGATATTTTCATTTATTACTGCTTTTTATTTTTTATTTTTTTCTGTTTTCATTTATCAGACAGGCACCTGCATTCTTAATTAATTGGCATAGTGGGAGAGTGGGAACAGCCCTTGACTGGAAGCCAGGAGACAGGTTCCAGTTCTGGCCCTGCTCCCCAACTGGCTTCGGGCGTGTCATTTATCTCTTTGGACCTTGATTTCTGTGGATGTATAGTGAAGGAACCGGACTGGATCAGTCTTTCCATAATGTGATACTCAAGAGAAAGCAGGCTTGAAAAACACTGCATACTCTCCTTTTTTCTCAGCAACCTACCATAAACATGGACGTCCATTACAAAGAAACTTTTTATATTTGGTTTAACCAAGAATTAGCTCCTCTAATTTGATCAGAGAATACCCTAACTTTTCCCTCTCTTCCTTCCTCCTTTCCTTCCTCCTTTCTTTCCTTCTTTTTTTTTTTTTTCTTTTCATTTGTGTTTCGTTAATATTATATAGAACCAGCATTCTGTGGAAGTTACTGTGGGAAATACAGGACTAAATGAACCTTCTCTATGTTTGTTTGTCTACTGTATATGGAATCTAGAGCTACTCAAAGTGTTACAATATAGGAACCACAATATGTTGCTTTAATTCTTGTTTAATTATTATATCATTGTACTTACAGGATTCCTGAGCACTAATGATATATGGACTAAAACAAACAAGATAAATATATCTTTAGAGAGTATGATAATATTCATTTAGCAAATATGGTGATATATATTCTTAAAAGTCTACATAACTAGAATTTAGCACCAAATTCCAGTAATATTTTATTTTGCTTTTCATTTATTCACTCATTTAAAGTAAAATAGAAATTTTAAAACTTTATTGTATCTGAACCCTACTGACTGAGGAATTTTTCTCAAAACAACATTTTTAATGCATTAACCAAAAAAATATATGATTATAAATGACACATTAAAATACAAGAATCATAATATCTTTAAAATTTTGCGATATATATGTGCTTCTTTATTAATTCACCAAATGACAAGATCTAGCCATGGATCTAATAACTGCCATAATTTTAAAGTAGTGATGAGTACAAATTTCTGTAACAATTTTAATGTGTCAAAAGTGACAATTATGTAAAGAAAAATATTCATAATGACATGGTGTTTATTGTAGATTATGCTTTCTAAAGATAGCCACAACAATGTGAGTAAAGAGGCCTTCAGATGATGCCAGTCCCAAGCCATTGAATCATCCCCAGCCTTTGATCTTTCTGAGATCTCATATATTATGAAGCTAAACCAAATCATCTTCATTGTCTTCTGTCCAAATTTCTGACCCACAAAATGAAAGAGCATAATAAAATAGTTAATTTATGCCACCAAGTTTTAGAGTGTTTTTTTTTTTTAATGCAGCAATAATAATCACAAAAGTGCTATATAAAATAAGTGTAGGTCCTAGGAAAAGTGCTCCTACCTGCAACTGAGTGTCAAGATTGTGGGATTCAGAGAGAGGACAGTATCCAGCTTTCTGGTGTGAGCAACTGGATGGATGGTGTCATAATTCAGTGAGGTGAAGAAGAGAGGGCTAGACAGAATTTTCAGGTAAAAGAGGGTAGAGATTATGCTTTGTTTTGAAAACTTTTGAGTTTTTAATACTCGTGGAACTTCAAATAATTGAAATGGCAATCAGAACCTCAGGAGGAAATCCTGGGTGACAGATAAAGTTTGGGTCATCAGCACATACATGGTGGTGAAAGCCACTATCTTGCTAGACTTCACATATAATGTAGAAAGAATAAGAAGGAAAAAAATGAAGAACCAAAGTGTAATGGGGGAGGAGGCAGAGGAAACTGGAGAAGGAAAATGCAATGCAATCAATATGAACGATAACTAAGAGAAAGTGATGTTATGAAAACCAAAGGATATTTTTAAATCTATCATGCTCTCACCTTCACAGAGATGTGGATTCACTTTTTAATAGTGGGTCCTCAAATTAAGCATAACTTACTGTGAATGAGTAGCTTTTATGCATGCAAATAATATATGGACAGAAGAAAAAAGATTGAGAATTGAAGCCATAGGTTAAAATAGGTAGGACTTGAAAACTTTGTTGGCTCTGACAATTAAAGTAGTTCTAAATAGTCTACAATCCCCTTCTAAGACTATTTAGAAAGTAGTTTAACTTTTTCATGGTGACTCGGTGTTTGTTTTATGAACATAAGACAGTCAAATTTATAATTAAATGATGCCTTCAGAGGCAGTCGTTGTAGGAATGATTTAGTTTTCAAGGAACTCTCATTGTTCTGTAGTTGACTACTTAGTGGTTTTATCCCCCCCTTTCTCAGGGGTTATTGTGGTTTGTGGTCTTCCCACACTATAATTTCTCCTAGTTGGTAGTTTTCCTCTCTACGCTTTTCAGGCACTCCTTCAAGCTATCTGTTGGTCTATTTAAGTGTCTATCACTCCCTATTTTCTGTCTGAGCTGTTGTCGTCTGCCTCACCCCAGTTGCTTCTCTATTTCATGTAACCAGTATATTAGTTTTCTATGGCCATTATAGCAAATCGCTACAAACTTAATGGCTTAAAATAATACAAATTTATTATCTTTTAGTTCTGGAGGTGGGAAGTTTGAAATGGGTCTTGTGAACTAAAATCGAGGTGTTCATGAGGCTGTACTCATTTAAGGATGCACTAGGGAAGAATCTGTTCCTTGTGCATTTCAGCTGCTAAACCTTTCACATTCTTTGACTTCTCATTCTCTTCCTGCATCTTCAAAGCCAGCAACATTAGGTTGGGTCCTTTACATGTTGCTATCTTTCTGATTCTCCACTTCCACCTGCTTCTTTCATTTATACATTGTAGTTACATTTGGCCCATTCGGATAATCCAGAATAATCTCCCTATCTCAAGGTTATCCGATTAGCAACCTCAAATCCATCTGGGACCTTTTTTTTTCTTCCATCTGGAATCTTAATTCCCCTTTGCTCATAACACAGCTTATTCACAGGTTATAAGGATTAAAATGCAGATGTCTTTGGGGGGCCATGATTCTGACTACCCTACCTGGGAAAATGCCAAGAAAAATAAAATGACCAAAAATGTGTGTAAAATTAGCTCTACGCATTCTGTATCTCAGAAGACTATAATTTTGTGATAGCTGTTTTTACTAGATTTGGTGGCAATTTCTGTTCAAACTTGAAGGCTCTTCTGGAAGGTTGAATTTGCTGAAACCTAACCATAAGATCAGAGAGGCAGAGATTGCTCTTTATCGGTTTTTGTACTGGACCTATTTCTGAAGAATATTCTACACATTTAGATAGTAAAAGGATTATTTCAAATATTTAACCAATGCATAACAAATTAATGGTAGACCTTAGCGATCCTAACTCTCTCTAGGATATCTAGTTTGTGGCACTTTGAAGTAGATTCCACAGTCATAAGGTAAACCAGGGGCAACCCAGGTGCTTCAGATTGCTCTAAATTAACATCTATTTTCTCAGAGAAGCAGGCATCTTGTAGGGCCTTGTTTTTACTGGATTCTGCTCCAGGGTTGAGGTGGGAATAGAAGTTTATAAATCTATTGAATCGAATTGCATTGTAATCTGCTATTTAACTTTCTGTACTTTACTTGAGGGCAGTACCTGTGACTTGTACAACTTGAGTTCCCACTCTCAAAGCAGCTCTAAGTAAGTTTTTCATGTGAAAGGATAGAATATGTAATAGTCTTTAACTGGGAGAGGATTGGTTGGGAAGATCGTAGGGTACACTGGGTAGCCCTTGAAGGGACAGCTCCATGATACACCAATCTGACTTTTATGAACAAGTCTGGGATCTTTCAACACATGGATTCAGACCTAGGCAGTGTCAGGATTAGATCTTACCTGTATTTCACCTTAGGCCATCCAAGTGGCCTTGATAATATTATGGGTATGTGTGAATTAAATGTGGCTAAATGACATTGTTTTAAATATAGGTGATATTGCTTTGTGTAAAGTACTAGTTTTGAATCAGACAGAGCAGAGCTTAAGGCATTTATTAAGCTGTGCCATCTCATTGTCTCTGTGCCTCAGGGCTTGCCTCCGGCTTGGGAGCTCTGCTACATTTGATCTGAGCTCCAAGGAGTCTAAGACGTCACTTCTATCTGCTTTTCCTTCTTTTTCCCTTGTCCTAGGAGTCAAAACTTTTATTATAGAGTCTTTCTTCCCACCACTCACTCTTCGTATTTGCTTTCTCTTTCTCATCCATACAGCGTCTATTCTTCCAACAACCACACACACACACACACACACACACACTCTGACACACAGACACAGACACACAGACAAACACAGACACACACAGAAACAGACACATACACATACATATACACACCAGAGTTTATGATTTGATACTGGATCATTCTAGATGCAAGGATATTTCTAAATATGAGAATCATAGAGTATTAATTATAGAAGGGTCCCCCCAGTGTCTTGAAATCATAAGCTAAACTTTACAGTCTTTAGAGGTCATTAGATTTATGATGTGATATATTACTTTAAATATTAGAAAGTAGATATGAAATCAGATATAATACAGAATAGGAGTAAATATCCAACTCATTTTTAAGAAAACAAAAAATTGACAGGTGTTTTGGCAGTGTTCAGAGGTCTTCAACTTCCATTTTATTTTGGAGATTTTCTTCCTCTTTATTTTAGAGAGAAATTTTGGGAAAGTTTGAGGGCATAGATCTAAATTTCTCATTTTACTGAGGTGGAAACTAAAAGTGCAACAGAGGATTAAAGCTCAAGTGTCCCAGCCCAGCCCAGGCTTTCCCCTCTAAAGCATACTGCTCAGTCTGGAGAGGAAAAGGGATGCTCCAATTTACTTCTCAAGGTCCCCCTTGTGTTCTGGGGAGAGTGACCTACCTGATCCCTATCATGATTAATGTGGTTTCTGAAGCATGAGATCTGATTACGACCCCATGTTGTTATATTTAATTACAAATCTCATTACGACCCTGGCCATAACACCATGTAGCCCTCACTGCAGTCACCTTTGCTGATCTGACTGCCTGAAGGTCCATCTTTATGATTTACTCTAAATTGTTTTAGAATCATAGACTTCTAGAGCTGGAAGGGAGGTTAGAGATCATGAAGTTCAATCCCCTCATTTTACAGATAAAATTACAGAGGCCCCAAAGAGAATAAGTCATCTTCCAAAGGTCACTTAGTAGCTGATGCGATTGAAATGTGGGGTGCTTGATCCCCAGGCCAGGGATACTTCTCTCTACATCACACTGCCTTGCAGGCAACCACATTTTATAGTACCATCTCCTCACTGCCTTTGCTCTGTGTTATGTGACAGCTTTATAATATGCTCTGTTGTATTGTACTATCTTTCTCCATACAAAATTAGTCACACACAAATTAAATCAGAACCACAAAATTCTTTGAGTTGTGAGGCAGTGGGTACTTGGTTTGATTATTCAGCTCTCTTGGCCTCAATTTTAGTTTAGTTACATGAATGCAGACTAACCTGATCTCTAAGAAGAAAGACATGTTTAAAGTGATAGCTAAGGAAACATAAGTATTGTCAAATAAAAACAAACCCGGACTTAGGTAAGGAGAGACTTTATTTGAAAAGATTATGGTAATAAGAGAATGCTCAGACCATAAGGTCTCCAAGCAACTCAGTGGCCGGCAGAAAAGAACTTTTCTTTAACGAGGAGAAGTAAACACAGCTAGAAAGAACTGAATGTGGGGCATGGGAGGAGTGGGTGGTATGATTGGACACTTCATCAGGGAATGTTTGTCTCTGTGGTCAGCAAATTTTTAGGAGGGTCCTTAAGGAGATGCTGGCTCAGGCTGCGGTGGTTTCAAGTTCAAGGTCCTGTGGGGCTAGGAAGGCCTGAATGCTTGGACAAGTCAAGTTAGCAGATATTTTGTCCAGATTGGTCTGTGGGGAAAAACAGTTCAGATATTCACTTATAAGGCAAAGACTCGGAATTCAGAGGGTCTGTGTCTGACTTTGTCTTAAATAAACAAGGAAGGTGTTTCTTTACAGTAAGTGACTTTCCGGAACACAAAGAGAGGGGAACTACTTGACCATAGCTTTTTCCCAGGAGCACAAGGCTCAGGTAAAGTTCGATATTGTCAATGCTTAGTGATGTTGTATCTGCTCAGTAAAGCTTTCGTATACCACGTGCCTGGCTTTCACACTTTCTCCTTCTTTCGGGGCAGGGGAAGGTGAGTCTTGCATTATATCTGAGAAAGTTAATTTACCAATCAGCACTTGACAGATCCTTCATTGTCTTTTTAAAAATCGGTTAAATAGCTACTTATTCCAAGGAGTCTACAATAAGGACAAAAAGTCATCACTATTTTCTTCTCTCTCTCTTCATGAGTACTGAGTAATGCTTAGAATTGAATAGAATAGGTAGGCCCTTTAGGGTATGAACTTTCTACTCTGTAAAGTACAGTATGTACCTTGCATTGGCTAAAAATCTAAAGAGGCAAAGTGACTGCTGGAGGTCAGAATATAAGACAGTTTGTTCCATCTTTGATCAAATCAGCCTTTGCAGTTGCTAAACCTCAAGGTCAATAAGTAATGTGCAAACTTAGTGACTCAATTGAGGTGGGCAGAAAAGGTCAGCAGTAGCTGACTTTTTGCTCCCACATTCATTGTGGAGAAAAAGGCATTTTTTTTTTTTTTATTTTTTATTTTTACATATTCTTCTTGTTATTTCTTTTTGAAATTCTAAATCACTGAAGCCAAAGATAACCCAGAGATACAAATAATGAAAGTCAGAATTGTTCTGACACTGCATCTTTTGCCCAGGAGCTCATAGTCACCTTTGCTGATCTGACTGCCTGAAGGTCCATCTTTATGATTTACTCTAAATTGTTTTAGAATCATAGACTTCTAGAGCTGGAAGGGAGGTTAGAGATCATGAAGTTCAATCCCCTCATTTTACAGATAAAATTACAGAGGCCCCAAAGAGAATAAGTCATCTTCCAAAGGTCACTTAGTAGCTGATGCGATTGAAATGTGGGGTGCTTGATCCCCAGGCCAGGGATACTTCTCTCTACATCACACTGCCTTGCAGGCAACCACATTTTATAGTACCATCTCCTCACTGCCTTTGCTCTGTGTTATGTGACAGCTTTATAATATGCTCTGTTGTATTGTACTATCTTTCTCCATACAAAATTAGTCACACACAAATTAAATCAGAACCACAAAATTCTTTGAGTTGTGAGGCAGTGGGTACTTGGTTTGATTATTCAGCTCTCTTGGCCTCAATTTTAGTTTAGTTACATGAATGCAGACTAACCTGATCTCTAAGAAGAAAGACATGTTTAAAGTGATAGCTAAGGAAACATAAGTATTGTCAAATAAAAACAAACCCGGACTTAGGTAAGGAGAGACTTTATTTGAAAAGATTATGGTAATAAGAGAATGCTCAGACCATAAGGTCTCCAAGCAACTCAGTGGCCGGCAGAAAAGAACTTTTCTTTAACGAGGAGAAGTAAACACAGCTAGAAAGAACTGAATGTGGGGCATGGGAGGAGTGGGTGGTATGATTGGACACTTCATCAGGGAATGTTTGTCTCTGTGGTCAGCAGACTTTTAGGAGGGTCCTTAAGGAGATGCTGGCTCAGGCTGCGGTGGTTTCAAGTTCAAGGTCCTGTGGGGCTAGGAAGGCCTGAATGCTTGGACAAGTCAAGTTAGCAGATATTTTGTCCAGATTGGTCTGTGGGGAAAAACAGTTCAGATATTCACTTATAAGGCAAAGACTCGGAATTCAGAGGGTCTGTGTCTGACTTTGTCTTAAGTAAACAAGGAAGGTGTTTCTTTACAGTAAGTGACTTTCCGGAACACAAAGAGAGGGGAACTACTTGACCATAGCTTTTTCCCAGGAGCACAAGGCTCAGGTAAAGTTCGATATTGTCAATGCTTAGTGATGTTGTATCTGCTCAGTAAAGCTTTCGTATACCACGTGCCTGGCTTTCACACTTTCTCCTTCTTTCGGGGCAGGGGAAGGTGAGTCTTGCATTATATCTGAGAAAGTTAATTTACCAATCAGCACTTGACAGATCCTTCATTGTCTTTTTAAAAATGGGTTAAATAGCTACTTATTCCAAGGAGTCTACAATAAGGACAAAAAGTCATCACTATTTTCTTCTCTCTCTCTTCATGAGTACTGAGTAATGCTTAGAATTGAATAGAATAGGTAGGCCCTTTAGGGTATGAACTTTCTACTCTGTAAAGTACAGTATGTACCTTGCATTGGCTAAAAATCTAAAGAGGCAAAGTGACTGCTGGAGGTCAGAATATAAGACAGTTTGTTCCATCTTTGATCAAATCAGCCTTTGCAGTTGCTAAACCTCAAGGTCAATAAGTAATGTGCAAACTTAGTGACTCAATTGAGGTGGGCAGAAAAGGTCAGCAGTAGCTGACTTTTTGCTCCCACATTCATTGTGGAGAAAAAGGCATTTTTTTTTTTTTAATTTTTACTTTTACATAGTCCTACTGATATTTCATTTTGAAATTCTAAATCACTGAAGCCAAAGATAACCCAGAGATACAAATAATGAAAGTCAGAATTGTTCTGACACTGCATCTTTTGCCCAGGGAGCTCATATCACCTTTCAAAATTCCTGGACAGTATAGAAGCACATGCTGAGCTTTTGGCAGAACCTGTCTTACCTGAAGGGTATGTAGGTCACTGCCTATTACAGGTCTGGTATCAGGGCCATTGAAATTGTTCTTCCCAGTGCCTGCCTGCAATTCTACCACTAGATTTATTCTTTTGAATAAATCCTGTACTAAAATGCAGAATAGCCTGGGGAGAGGAGAGAGGTGAGAGAAATTAATCCATCACTAGTCTAATTGAGATTCAGTTTTTTTGGAGCTAGTTTGGATTCTGGGCAAGGTGGAGGAGACTTTCTAGACTATCTGTGCAGGACTGAATGGCAAGGTTGGCTTGCCTGGGGAACATTACAAGGTAATCAGGCAACAATTCTCTCAGCTTCCTTCTGTCCTTTTCTTCCAACTCTCCAAATTTATCTCTGTCCCTAGAGGAAGGGAAATTTCTCTCTATCTATGCAAGGCTAATCATTTTACCTGTACTATCCATCACTTAGTCCTATCTGAGAACTTTCTCCATCACTCATTATCTTGTTTTCCTATATATCCAGTTTCTTCCTTGCCATTGATTCCTTCTCTTCAACTTACACATTAGCACAGATGTTTCCTTTCTTAAAAAATAAAATTAAAAAAAAATTAAAAAAAAAATTAAATTAAAACAAATACCTGACTCTCCAAACAAAAAAGCAAAACACACTTTGTCACAAAATTCAACTACTTATAGCCTAGTTATTATTCTACTTACCTTCATAGACATGCTTCTTTAGAGTCTCTAAGGATGAGACTCTACCTTGCACACTGTCAAAACATGATAGACCAGTACTCGAGTTGTTTTTTTTTTTTTTCCCCACACAACAAAAAAATCCAGAATTAGACCTTGCTGGTATTGGTCAACGATGTTTTTAAGGATTATTTTACTATTTTGTCTTCTTCAACACGACAGGTTTTCTTCTGTAGGTTTCTCACCTCACGATGCCAATACAGAGGCTACAGCATCAGGTATCACAACTATACTCAAAAGGAAGCAAGCATGTGGCCCGTGCTGTTCACCCTCCATACGCCCCACCCATTATTTTTATCTTGGAAAAAATATCATTCCCAAAAACCCACGGCAGATTTCCCTTTAGAGCTCATTGCTTTTAAGTGCTGATCCCTACATACAAAGGAGATTCAGAGAGCGCCTATTTAATGTTACATCTTATAGTGTGGTGACAGGTAAAGGAGAAGGGATTTAAGGATCATTTCAGTGTGGCCAAACCGTGTCTGCCACAGCATCTCTGTTACCTCACCTCCAAGTCGTTTCTCACCTACTGAAATATGTGTCTTCAGCCCCCACTACTCTGTGACCTGGTAACATTACCAAAATTCCTCCAAGGAAGCAGTAGTTCCCATTCATCCATGATTTCAGTTATCTGTGGTCAAATTTCCAGAAATAAACAATTCATAAGTTTTAAATTTTGCACTGTTAATAGTACTGTGATCAAATCTCACAAAGACCAGCTCTATCCCATTCAGGATGTGAATGATTCCTCTCTTCGGTGTATCCACACTGTATACACTACCTGCTTGCTATTCACTTAGCTGTCTCGGTTATCGGATCCACTGTTGTAGTATCACAATGCTTGTGTTCAAATAACCCTTATTTTACTTAATAATAGCCCCAAAACATAAGAACAGAGGTGCCGGCAATTCAGATATCCAAAGAGAAGCCGTTAGGTGCTTCCTTTAAGTGAAAAGTTGAAAGTTCATTACTCTCAGCGATTTCAGGCATCCACTGGGGGGGTCTTAAACCTGTCACCCTCGAATAAGGGGGATACTACTGTATACCCAGTGGATACTGTTTAGCTAGAGTTCTTTAAACTCTCTACGGTGTTTCTACTGTTGGTGACCCCTTGTTGAGCTCATATGGTTTTCCTCTTAAATTTCTAGTTGCTCTTTCTCTGTGTTTCTGGGTTTTCTCTTCCTCCACTCACCAGTTAAATGTTGATTCCCTGGGGTTTTGTTTTCTGGTCTCTTTTTTCTTCTTTCAACACAAAGCCCAACATTTCCTGTACAAATTTATTACACTCCTTAGAAAACACTCTGCTTCCTGTATTTCAATTCATTCTGAATCATACCATGATCCCCATCATGATCCAATGAAAACAAGAAAACTGGGAGTAACTTGGACTCCTTATTCTCCCTCATACCTTATGTTAGATGGAAGTTTAAGCAGTATGTAATCTGTAGATTAAATATTTTTACACCCATTTCTTCCTTTCCATCCTCGCTTCTGCCTTGTTTAGTCTTTTATAATTCTTCACCCGTATTACAACCCTAACTTATTATCTGGCTTATTTCCAGTCTTACTACTTATATTCTGTATTACACATTTCCACTAATATAGTTCCCCAAACATGACTTTAATCAAGTCATCTCCTGTGTTAGTCAGAGTTTCCTCCTCCCCACCGGATCATGTCTGGCCCGTAAAGGAGAGTAACCATAGAATTTTCAAACATGCAGATGCTCTCTTCTCTAATGCCTTAGTAAAGGGGTGCCTTCTGGGTTCTCTTGTGGAATGCGGTTAGAGGATGAGTGTGTAGCTTGCACATAATAAATCCCATTGAACATTCCTACCTTTTTAAGCTTTTGGATTCTCCCCTACACATTAGGCCAAGGTAGCTAAAGCTCATTAAGTGCTAAATCACTGTTGACTGAATAAGCCCCACCTCATCCTAAGACTAAATTGAGTGCCCTCTTCTATGATGCCTTACATGTCTCCCTAGCATAGAATTAATAAAGCCACATAATGATGGCTGATTTTCTTTCTCTTTCCTGTGATACTATAAACTCACCAATGGCAAGAACTGAATCTAGCTCATTTTCGTAGCCTCTGTACTTCACATAGTACTGGGACATAGTAAGTAGACTTAATGGATGTAAAGATAACTGTAAAAAAGGGACACTTCACATTATTATTATTATTAATTTTTAATTATTATTACTTTCAAAGGAAAAAATAAAAAAAATTGATGTAAATATCAATGTTTACTTATAGAAGATCAAGTCTTAAGAAAAAATGATGAATTATTTACTCTCTAATCAGTGATGAATTTATCTCTGCTGCTCTGAGATACAGTTTTTATCATGTCAAAAGTATTTTTTAAAATAGATAATATAAATCACTTTTGGGATGTAAAAGCAGTTTATTTGCTGAAGGAGTTGGTGATGTAGAATTTTATTTTGATTAAATAATTTTTGTGATAATAGAATGCAGGAGGCTAAAAAGAAATGTTTTATTTAACTACACAAATCCAAAACATTCCTCACATGAGTTTTTTTAATTGCATTTTTTAAAAAATTGGTTTTATAGAGAGAGAAAGAAAATGAGGGCATGATTCAGACAATTGAATGCACGCTTTCTGAAACTATAGTCCTGAACTTCTTACATAATTCTCTCTAGTGTGTGGGATTTTCAAGTGTATTGAGGACATGGTGGAGGAAAGATAATGTACCATTTCCAGAAACTGCCAACCTTGTAGTTAGTATTAATTTAACTATAGAAAAGCTACGAATGAACTGTAAAGAATAGCCCATCAGTCTCAGGTAAATTGCTAGGTCAACCAACACATGGCGTGTTTAGTGCCTTAAGAAGGATCATGAGAATTTCTCTGGAAGCCTGTGAAATGATGTGGGGTTTCAGAACAGTTGCAAAAGGTATTCTACCTTTTTTTTCTTTTAAGAATAAATACCGTGTGTGGTGAAAAACATGATGATTTAATGGTTGTGACAGAAGTGGGGTAGAGGGGCATAAATCAGGTTAGGAAAGTTTCTGAGTTTATAGTTCATTTTAGCATCTTTTCCAGAATTCCAGATGTTCTGTGAAATATTTTTGGTAATTAGAAGAATGCTACTATCGTTGGTTGTTTTTTCAACACAGAAGTGAAGCATAGGATATTAGTTTGTTTTTAATATTATCTGACACTGCAAAAAGCTAGTTGCTGAAAGTAATCTCTGCCCAAGTGCTTTCCAGTAAATAACTTGTAGAAGGAGAACAACCCAAGCCCACTTTCCATTTATTTTACAAATGATGGCTTAATAAGAGAGGAATTCCAGTTTTGCAGTCTCCTATGCTGTATCTTCTATAGTTATCCAGATGCTGATTGCAAATACCCTTCGGATTTGGACATCTTTTGTGTGCGCGTGGCCAATTTTTTAAAAGAAATACAATCGGGGGAACGAATTCTCACAGACAGAACTTCATAGGGGTAAGAAAAAACAAAATAGTATTTTGGCTTTACCCCTTCCTTATCCTCACTCATACCAGAAGAAACGTCTCAAAAATAAACAAGCAACCACAACGACAACTACCTTAGATTCAGTGTCACGTGGAAGGCTCGGGTTTTCTTCAACGTCGCTCCTGCTTAGAGAATCGTTTCTCTCCTTATATTCTTTCCTAATTTCTGCTGACATTCAAGATGTCTCTCTCTGCCTCCAGGCTTCTCTGCTCCCTGAGGCTTTCTTTGTGCTTTTTCAAGTCTCTATTATTTCTCAGGCTCCTTTTCCCCACCTCTAATCCTGGAGAACTATGATGGCAGTTCAGATGTTTCAAAGTTTGTAAAATTCATCTCTGCTGGGGAAGGAGGTTCTTTTGCATTTTGCCTTCTTAATTTGATAGCAGGAAGGAAAAAGCTGGAGAAAAGTGATGAGCAGTATTCACAATCACAATAACTGACGTTTATTGAATCTCTTTGTGAGTTGGGCACTATTCTAAGGGCTTTGCATGTGATAGCTCATTTAACTCATACAGCAATTCCATGTGGTACATTCATAGTATTTTCCTATTGTACAGATGCAGAAGCTGAGACCCAGAGATCTTAGGTAACTTGCCCAAGTCTAGGATGTTTTAGAGTTATGATTCAGGCCTAGGAGATATGGTTTCAGAGTTTGCTCTCTTAACGAGGAGACTATAGAATTAATATTTAATGTGTTATAGCCTCCAAGCCAAAAATTCTTTCCTCTTCTTCATACTTGCTGTTACAACAGTCTTAAGCATTTACTGCAAGTAAGAAGAGATCACCAGACTGGAACCCTCTGTGATCTGATATCATGTTGACACTATGAGAAGGAACACATGTGCGTCTGGAAGTAATACAGACTTTTCTACATACTATAGTCTGATTGGCTTTGCTGGATTAAATAAATGAGTACAATTTGTACTTGGAACCGGCTTCCCTTTTTCTGCTCACTTGACCTGACTGCTCTGAGTAGTGCACGTGCTTTTCTCTGGCCCTGGTGAATTGAAGGATGTGAAGGTCCATCGCCTGTGTTGTCAGTGTGTTTTCAGACCTTTCGCAGGCTCCTAGCAGCAGGAACCCAAGACCCTTTCTTCTCCTCTGACTACCAGTACTTCTTGCCTGCTTGTCTCATCAGACAAATATGTTCACTGCTCTACTTTCTCTGAATACACAGGCCATGATGAATGGAGTATTTCGTCTTTGAACATAAATACATAGTATTTACCCTCCTTTAGTGAGAATACTCTCAAACAGAGCAAAATATCTTTTTATATTTTGCTTTGAATTTGGATATCTGTTTGGGCTGATTTCAGCATCTTTCTTTCTTTCTTTCTTTCTTTCTTTCTTTCTTTCTTTCTTTCTTTCTTTCTTTCTTTCTTTCTTTCTTTCTTTCTCTTTCAAATTCAGAGTTCTAAGTCTAATTGAATTGTGTTTTCAAAGAAACAAAAACAATTTATTGGGACTGATGAATAGAAATCATCCGAAGTGCCCCATTCTGCATTCCCCAGATGATTTCCTAAGAAAATACTGGTGAACAACTGGGGCAGTTGGTGGAGACGGTTGTGGTGTCTGTGGGGTTTCAGATCCTCCCCCCATTCTCATTAATTACTTCTTCAACTGCCCCAGGGCCAAGTTGATGTAGCACACAGTAGCTGATTATTATCTCTGATCTTTAGATTGTAATTACTCCAGAACAAATTAAAGAATATCTGGGAGTTCAGACCTTCTCTGATGTTTATAGCTTCAGCATAAGAAAATTCAAGGAAAAAATTGGTGAATTTGATCTCAACCTAGGGGAAGGAGAAAAGCTTGTATTTCTAATTAAATTGCTGAGTTGGTTTCCAATCAATACACACCTGAAGAGATTTGAAACAAAAGAGAATTAATATTTGCTTTGGTCTTGCTAGCTCCTTTTTCTTTTTTTGAGAGTTTAAAGCAAAGGGGAGCTGCTCATTCAGATGATACATAGTGTCAAGGGCAATAGTGAACTTGCCAGCAACCAGAAATGTCTAGCCTATTGCCTTAGTGGATGCAAAATTATATCTAGTTGTATAACAATCCTTTTTTTCTTTTATCACTCCATATAACTGAACACGAATGAGTTATATTTTGTATATATATATATAGCCACAGGAAAGATCAGAAATTAAGATGAGGAAGCAGGCTGCCCACATGGGTTTCTAAAAGGCTGAGAGATTAATTCCATAGATAGCTCATCTGAAAACCAGTAGTGTTCAGAATATTTCTTTATGGAAGAAAGTACAAATACATTTTCAGAAACTATCCAAAAATGTATAAAAGAAACTCTAGGTACTCTTGGAAATGAAGTGTTCTCGCTATAATTTTATCTCTTACCATTTTCCCCTGTAGGGCCACTTCTAGGCATCCTCTGAGTCAAGATGCTGAGACATACCGTTTCACTTATTCTTGACACCCCGAGTGCAACCTAGTGTTTCAAGTTCAGATGATGAGAAAGGTCTCTACGGATTTGCAAACAGATACATATCAAGACACTCTGGTTACCCAAAAAAGAAGAGGCAATACTGTTCTACCACAGAAATAGGCAAACTCAAAATGAGCTTAAAATGGGGCTTCTTTTATGTTTCTCAATGCATATTATTTTAAGTATAAATTGCAACTCCAATAGGGGGATTTGAAGAGTACTTCTGCCTATCTGATGTCCCATTGAAATTAATAGATTTTCTTTATCGTTTGTAGCTACCATAGATCTAGAATTTATTTATTTTTCATTTACACGTTGTGAACATTTTCAAATACGCAGGAGTAGAGAGAATGGTATAATGGACTCCCATATTTCTGTCATTCAGCTCCCCATTTTGTCAACAAAATGGGATCTTGTATTTGTCTGTCTTGTTATACACTTGTTTAGAGAATCCAGAAATTCTTTGGAATCTCCTTTCCCATCAAATAGCCTTAAAGAGGTGAAGTCGTTACCACTATTTAGTTCCTTCCAGCTCTTAATGCATGTCATCTTCCAGTCATTTCCAGATAATACATCTTCCAAATTACCTTTTTTTAAAATCTTTTTTTGTCACAACTCTTTTTTTGTCTGATGTCTGTTTGGAGTTAACATGTGCAATGGGAGCAATTATGAAGTCTCATGTGTCTTCTGGGATGCAGCCCTCCCTCTCCCCCCCCCTCGCCCCCCGCCAAATGGGGCACCAGATGTGTGTGTAAGCTTCTTTCCTGAGATACCAGTGACCCAGAGCAAGGCAGAGGCAGAGTGCAAAGATGGCTCCTGCAAGCCTCTGTCCTTGGAGGAGTATTTCAGTAGGCCTCCCGATGTGTGTTAAATTTGATGCCTGCCCCTCGGACTGAGGCTTTCAGATACGCAAGGGTCTCTTTCACAGAAAGACCAGGCACTTTTCAGTTGGCTGCCTCTGTGCTGGGCTCTGAGGGAGGCCAGATGAGCCTGCACAAAGCCTTTCAGAACCATTTCTCTGTTTGCCACAGCCTTGTGGGTCTCGTGGATGTGAGACCTGTGAGCTTTCAAAACTAGATTTCGATGGGGGCTCATTTCTCAAGTGCAGATCTTAAAAGTTGGGGTGTCTGATGTGGGGTTTAAACCCTTTTCTCCTCAGGAAGAATCTCTGGGTTTTGAGTTTTCTCCTGATTTTTGGTCATCATACATGGGATGAAGTATATGGTGAGATTGTGTCTCAGCCTCTCCTACCTGTTTTGATGTGGGCTTTTTCTTGTTCATCCAATGTGTAGGAGTTTCTCAGCTGGTTTTGGGGTTTCTTTCAGAGGAAATTGTTCCATATGTAGCTGTAGATTTAATGCGTTCATGGGAGGAGGAATCCTCCTATGTTGTCATCTTGAATTGGAACTCTCAAGTTTTCTTTTGCATCCAGTTGTCACTAAAGGTTACTTGTTACAGTAGAAGCCTTTTCAGATTCCACTTCTCTCTTTCTGTCCATATGTGTTTCACTTCTCTTTTTTTCGCTCATAGGAATCTGATGTTTACCCAGTGTATTTGGCTCTGAATAGCCCTTGACATAATGGCAAGTAGTTGCACCCTGTTGTTACTATCACAACTACATACGGAGGGAAAATAGTAAAAGAGAGAAAAAGCAAATTGAGAAAAACAAAATTGGTGTATTATTTGCTGTGTATCTCATGAGTATGGATTCCCACTGCTCTGGGAGTAGACCAACTTTTGGACATCAGTAATATAAACAATGACTCGCTCAGAGAGGATTTACTCATTTTCAAAGTGTTGCCTATAGGCACAAAAAAGGAGAAACAAATAGAAATGTATAGACTCACCCATAATCAAGAAAGAACACGTCCTGGGTCTTCTTTTTACAGGCATGGCAGGATGTGGTGCTCTGCTTTCCAGGCCACATTAACCATTTACACAAGAGGAGTAATACTGATTTCTCTGCCCCTTTTATTCACCTTGTCCCACCTTAGCCTCTCCCTAAATGTGGTGGAGGTCCTTCAATAATATTGCTTCCGAAGTATGCTAGGAGTGGCAAACAATGGTAGCAAGAGGAAGTTGACCCCTGCAAACTCCATTTATTATCAAAATGTGAGGATATTGGACTAATAGATTTCTTGGCTTGATTTCAAGGACTAGCAGCATACAATGAAAACTGAGTGTTGAGTACATGATACAGCAGCAAGCTGCAACTGGACATTGGAAGGGATGGGATGAAAAAGAAAGAAGAAGTGTCTTAGTTCAGGCCTCTATAACAGAAAACTATTGACTGAGTAGCTTATAAATAGTAGACATTTATTTCTCACACTTCTGGAGGCTAGAAGTCCAAGGTCAAAGTGCTAGCATGTTGGTTTCTGGTGAGGACACTCTTCTGGGTTGTAAATGACCATTTTCTTAGATCTTCACCTGGTGGAGAGAACAATCATTTCTCCAGTGTCTTATCTTATAAGGGTATTAATCACATTCATTAGGGCTCCACCCTCATGACCTGATCACTTTCCAAAGGCCTCACCTTTTTATACCATCACATTAGGGGTTATAATTTCAACATATGAATTTTGAGAAGACACAAATATTCAGTCCATAACAAGAAGATAAGTCAAAGAGGATGGTTGGACATCTGGTGGAAGGACTCTACAATGTTGAAAAGGTGATGCCAGAGGATGTTTTTACCTTCCTCTGGGCTCTAGAGCAGCGGTCCCCAATCTTTTGCTTTTGCTTTTATGAGAATCTAATGCCTGATGATCTGTGGTGGAGCTGAAGCAGCGAGGGTTGGGGAGGCCTGGTTCCTAACAGACCACTGACTGGTACCGGCCGCAGCCCAGGGATTGGAGACCCTGGCTCTAGAGCATTCCTGGTTCGGTAATGATATGAGCGTGTACCGTTTTTGTTGTCATTGTTTTGTTTTGTTTGCAGAAGTTACTTGCCATAGTGACAAACTGACTCTACCTGTCACCACCTTGATCTGGAGTCCTAGTCCACACCACCCTTCCTCATTTTGCATTCTCCTGTAGACATTGCTATTCATATGCTGATTTTGAGCTTTTGCTCACTGTAGCTGACAGTTTTGTCTTTTTTTGAGTTCTAGAGGGAACAGAGACAAATCTTTGTGCAAAATTTTATTAGACTTTTCTCAAAAACATAATAAATACTCATTGATGAAAATATAAACAAATAAACAAGAATATATATGACACAAAAATTACTAATTCTAACATTCAAAGAATTTCCTGTATTAATTAACTATTGCTAAAATCTCAAAACTCAGTGACCTAAAAAATCATTTATTAATGCTCCTAGGTTTACAGGTCATGTGAGCAGTACTTCTGGACTGGGCTTGGCTGATCTCTAGTGGGCTCATTTTTACTACTATTACTAGTTGATTGGGCAGCCGAGGTCAGCTAGTCTGCCTGTTCTAAGACGGCCTCAACTTGGATGGCTTGTTTCTGTTTCACATGTTCTCTTGTCCCTCCAGCAGGCTAACCCCGGTTTATTGTTCTCCTGGTAGAAGTAGCATCCCAAGAAGGAAAGGAGAAATGTTCAAGGACTCCTGGGGCCTTGGCTTGGAACTGGTACATTGCCAAATCTGCTGAATTTTACAGGTCAAAGCCCATATCAAAGAGTAGGAAAATAAACTCTACTTCTCGGTGGTAAAATTTCCAAAGGCACATTGCAAAGGGAAGGGTAGAAAATTGAGGCTGTTTTTACAACCAATCTGCTACAACTCCTTTAAATTTATTTATATTGATATAGATATCTATATGCAGATACAGATGTACTTTTAAAATGTAAAGTAACAAAGTTATAAAAATTTATATACATAAAATAGATGTATATGCATCTATGTGTTTTTACATGTGAACAATTATATAACTTACAATTCAATATACATATGTAACTATGTGATGTGTAATATACACTAAGTATAATATAATTATAATTGTTATAAATATGTACATAATTTATAAACTAGAGTTATAGAATTTAATAACCTGATTTTATTTCATGCTCTATTAGAAATATTCCTTATTTTGTTAAGTGATGTTTGAAAATATTATTCCAGTGGTGCAAAAGTGGATAACATAATATTTTTGATTACATATGTGCCGCTTTTGTTTATTTCATTCAGTTTTTTTAAACATCTTCATTTTTAATTCTTCTTTATAGTAAAAAATGGGCAGCAATAAATTCTCTTCATAATAGATTTAAATAATATTGCAACAGTATAAAAACTAAATGCAATAATCAAAAATAATTTTGGAGAAATATAAAATATTTAATAAAGAATTCATGAGTTATTTTAAACTGTAATAAAATCCAACTCATAATATGTGATTCTGGGAAAGAATGAGGAATGAAATGAAACTGTGTTCACTTCCTTGTCTTGCATTGGAAAGAGCTATACACAATAATTTTTCACATACTCTATGGCCCAGCAATTCTACCCTGTAGCACAAAACCCAGAGAAACTCCCACATATAATGCCACACAGATATAAAAACTGTCATGATGGCATTATTTATAATAATAACAACACTGGAAACATTTAAAATGTCTATCAACAAGAATAGAAAAATACTTTATGATATATTCATAAAATGGAATACTCTTTAACAGTGAAAACTAATGAATTCCAACTATAGTTCAGAACAGGGCTCTGAAGCTGCTACCTGTTGCTTTAGGAAGGGTTAGTATTTATTTGTTTGTTTGTTTGTTTATTTGGTTTGTTTGCTTTTGGATGGGAAGGAACCATATTTGCTCTTTGCAAATCGGCACTTTTCCAGATTGTGTCATTTTTATTCATTTTTTCATTTGGCTATGATTACTTCCACTTTAGGCTTTTGTAGTGACTTCCTTCTGCCTGAAATGACCTTCCCCTTTATCCTCTTCATTCTTCATATCTTTTCGGAAACTTGACCTCAGTGAAGACTATGCTGACCATGCTATTTAAAATTGCAAACCCAATTTCCACCCTGGTAGTTCTGATTTTCCTTACTCTGCTCAATTTTTGTCCCCTATCTCATCTTTTAACATACTGTATATACAGTTTTTAATTAAGCTATTGTTTATTGCCTGTTCCCCCTCACTAGAGTTCACGTTTCTCATGGGCTGGGGTTTCTGTTTATTTTGTTCAATTATTTATATGGTGCATTTAGAGCAGTGTGTGGCACACAGTAGGCACTCAAATATTTTGTTGAATGAATAAAAGAATGAGTAGGTTTGAATTTTCACTTAATAACTAACTGAATTACCACTTTGGGAGAGTCACTTAACCTTTTTAAGCCTCATTTTCCTTATCTGTATTTTGGAGATAATAAGACCTTCATTTCAGGTTCGTTGTAATAGATGTCCAAAGTGACATCTATGAAAGTACTCTGAATAGTCCTGACACATATACTGGGGTCAGAAAAGATTTGCTGTTCTTCTCTTCCTTCCCTGTCTTCTTTTTTCCCCCCTTATTAACATCCTCATTTTCCATTAAAATTATTGAGTTGCTCACTAAATCTTTAATGAATTTTTGAATAATGTAAGTAATAAAGCAATTAAAATCTCAAGAATGGCATGGATTAAGTATCATAAATGTTTAGAGAAAGAGCATGTTATGGGAGGGATGAAGACAGGGAAGGTTCTGTGATAAAGATGAAAGCCTGAGAGTGGAAGATCAATGAGTTTGGAGAGTGTGAGTTCAGGCTTCCACATTGCCAGTGACCAGTTGGATGCCTCGCTAGTCCTTAGCTTCTCTCAGCTTGGTTACAGATATGAAAATTGGAGATAATAATATCTTCTTTTCAAGTTTGAATTGAGGATGAAATGAGGTAATTTTTGTAAAAGCATCTGTTCCATGCTGTCACATAGTGGAACTTGAAAACAATTACTTGAATCTGAGGGACATTTAATCTTTATCGAGATGAAGAGAATTTCAACATTTAGAGATGGTGGGTAAAGGGAAAGATGTTATAGATTCAATGAGGTACAAGGCATAAATGGAAAATATTTTGGGTTTATCAATTTAGCCTTTTCTGAGAATCTGAAAGAATTAATGAGAATAAAAACATTGAATAAGCCAGAATATGAGAGGTCTTTACTTCCATGTACACGTTTGAATTATTTAGTGGTCAGTGGCAACACTTAAGAACATTTTGAGCACAGAATTAATAATATGAGAACAATGCTTTAGTGAGATTGCTTAATATGACAGCAAGTGTGCAGGCTCCATTGGAAGAGAAGAGATTCTAGGCAGTGAGACCAATTCCTACTGGGTGCCTGGTGCTTAACCAATATTTGCTGAAATAATTGAATATTAAAGAATGTATTTGCATTTTGTTAGGTGCCCTATTCACTGTTCTAATTAGTGTCTAGAGGCATTATGCACATGATAATGCTTTGCTTACTCTTTCCATCTCTGATGCATAGAATGGGAATAAAGAAAATGAACATTTCCAGTGACTCTCAGGATTGACATACCATCTTCTCTTTGCCTCATTTAAAATGCAGAGATTGAAAGTCAAATTTAAAGGATAGAGAAGATTGCATTAAGTCATTAAATAAAATGTCCCTTGAGGCTGAAGGTATGATGGGATGTAAATAGCCATTTGTCAGCAATATGGAATTAACCACCTCAAACCTTTTCCTTTTTTTTTCTCCTAACAAAATGATGGCTCTTACAAAACTGAGCAGGCTTCCCGTTTGAAGCGATCTTTTGTTGACACTTGTGTGCCCTAGTGGAACTGGCATCCCAATTTGTGAGTGGGCGCTCAGCCAACTTGCAAATGGGCATGAGCACAGGCAGCCAGTTTTTGTGGCTGACGTGCATTGATTATTCAGGATGTCAGACTAGTAACGTTGAAATGGCCGTCTGTCCCCAGCTTCTGTGCTGGCCACAGAAGGGATGGGCTGTCATGAATCCAGCTTTCAGCTCAATTAATTTCAAAAAAATAAGAATTAGCGCTTGCAGTGAATTGCAGCAACTTAATATGCCTAGGAAATCAGAACAGGTATTCCTCCAAAAAAAAGAAAAGCAGAATCATTCTCTTTATGACAGTTTCTGTACAAAATGAAAGACAGACTTTATAATAATAATAATAATAATAATAATAATAAAATCAACAACCACTCTGGTTCTGGTTTTTACTTTCTCTCCCAGAATGGGTGTGATTCCAAGAAGCAGCTCAGTTTGACTTGTGTTTGCCAAGAGAGCAAGAGCAATGTAGTCTAGGGCACTGCCATTTCTAAGTCTTCTGACTTTCTTTCTTTTTTTTTTTTCATTAAAAGAAATGATTTAAGAGCATAGATCAAAATCCATGTTGTTAGTACATTAAGTCAAGTGTCTTGGCACTGGTGGTTCCTGGAGAGGCTCTCTAAAATTTGGGTCTCTTAAGGTTCTTTCTAAAGCGTCTAGTCGATGAATCTTATTTACCCATTCCAGAATGAAAGGCAATGGTTTCTGGGGTTTGATGTATTGAACTGACTCCATTAGACAGTAAACAGCTGAAGGGCGGAGCCTCTCCAGTTTTCACAGACAAGTCCCTAGTTATTATCACTAAGCCTGGCGTATACCAGGTGCTCAGTGAATATTTTTTAAATCGATGAATTAAACTCATTATGTAGGATCTGTTTGGAGGGGTTCAGGGGACATAGCAGAAGGGAAGGGAAAAAGTAGTACAATTTATTCAACTCTTATAATGCACTAGACACTGCTAGGTTCTCTCTCTATGTGTGAGTATTCTTTACTCATCTTTTAATTAACAGCTTAGAGATCACTGTCTCCATTGAGCAAACTTTCCTAATTACTCAGGTCGGGGTTCTTGTCCCTCCTATATGTTCCCACTTATCTATCTCATGTATCGTAACTGCTTATTTATGGGCTTGCTCCCCACCCCCACTGGACTATAAAACTCATGAGGGTGGGGACAGTGTCTTTCCTGATTGCCACTGCAGCCCTAGGGCCTGTGATATTGCCTACTCCTTCAGTCTCTTCTGTGACTTGTTTAGCTTCTTCTTTACCATGTTTCCATCAGGGAAGCACTAACATTCAGGTGAGAAAAATTAGATTCCCATAGGTGAAATGACTTCCCATAGCCAAGAAGCTTATAAATGGTAGAACCTGAATTAAATCCAGATCTAGCCCCCAAATCTATGTTTATTTCTTTTATATAACACTGCTGTGCTACTTCATGACACTGATGATTTGGTGTCTAGAGCCTGTGGAAAGTTCATGCAGTGAGGAAATTTTACTAGAGATATGTTGAGGGAAGCTCACAGATCTGCCACCTGAGATATAGAAGCCTCCAGTCTTGTGTTGACCATTTCTAATGCAGTATGTTGAGCTTGTCCCTTGCAACTGTATCCTCAATGCTTTATGTTTATTTTCAATATTTCATTTATAAAAGTAAACTCAGTGCCTGGACATTTGGGTATATAGGCAAACAATAAGATATCATACATTTCAATTTCAACATAAGCCAGAGGGACTCTCTATCAAATCAGGCAAAAGCCTGACTGGAAAGAAGGGATAAAATTTTATCAAGAGAATATATTAAAAATAGATGGAACTGGGAAATAGGTACAAGTATAAATCATACATACAGTACCTCTGCTGCCCCTAACTATGTTGTGGAAGCACAGACTACAGATCCCTAAAGCCAATCTAAGGACAAAATAAAAGTGGACGAACATCCTCAGGGTAACTTTAAGTTAATCGGTTAGGTCTTTTTCTAGTGCTCCCTGTTGCATAGTCAGGGTCTTGGCAGGGGACAGGGGGTGGGAGGAGGGCAAAAACAAAAGTTTCAGAATTTATTTATTGGCGTAATAGGAAAAGAAGATAGAGAAATAGCAAGAGAGAAATAGAACACCCTCAGGCTTATATTACTCAGTACTGTCTTTAGTAAGGTGGAAAAAAAAGGCAAAAAAAAGTTTAAATTTATGTCTCCTGTGTATAAGCCATGACAGTTTTCAAAAGCCTTTAAAGATGTTCAAACTTCTTCATTTTTATTATCATTTCGTAATGAATATGGCTGAGAACAAACTCTATATTTTCAGTCTTTGTCTTGATGATGCACAGGACGAGGGACCCAGACTGATGAGAATTTATTTTTCTTTCACATTAAAGACTTCTTTTACTTCTGCCTCACACGATATTATGGTTGAGAAAATATGTCGTAGAATATTTAGCCCCAACTCTTTCCTTCAGAGATTGGAGGTTTAAATATTTGGCAGCATTAAACAACTCTTTCCACCATGTTCCTCTATCCTTGACCCTTGGAGACCATACCAGATTTAATACAATGAAAAAAACTTTGGTGTTGGTTTCTTGGCAAAGGCACCACCCTTTATCTAACTGGTAGTCCTTCCCAGAGGGTCAAAACCCATCACAGGTTGGCCAGCTTCCAGCTCCTTTTGGGCTATGTCCTCACTCTGAGGTTTTCTTGGCCTCTTAAACCAAGTTAGGATGGTATTATTAGGGCAATTCTATGGACTTCCACTCCCCAATTTAACATATTAAATCTCTATTTCTCTTTTGATAATAATTATTGAGGCACAGTAAGAATAGGCACATACGGGCACAATAGGAGAAGAAAGAAATATAATGAGGCATAGTTTTTATTACATTCATGTAAAAGAGAAGGCATGGGAAACTAGATGGGGGGCATATGGGAACTCCCTGTACTATCATTTCAATTTTTTGCAAATATAAAATTGTTCTAAAAAATAAAGTATATTTTATAAACAAAAAACAAATGCCACAGTCTGCAGATTTTTTTTTCTGCTGCTTGCCTTTTCCCTGGTCCCTTAAGTGTTTTATTCTAGGTCCAAAGCTGCTTAGCTAACTGAAATCCCAAGTTGATGCCACAGGTAGAAAAAACCTGTTAGGTAACTTGTAGACTAAATAGAAACCTCAATCCCTTAGTGCTTAGAGCTACCTTTAGGTAATATTCTGCAGAAAAGAAAAGGAAAGAAACTAACAACAAAAAATGGTTGGGTCTTGTTTGAGTAACATGGCCTCTGAATATTTCTACCTTAAATCTTGTAGGAAGCATAGATTCCCTGAGGCCAGCATTTATAGTGATTCTTCTACTCTCTGCAGTTTTCAAGTAGGATGGATTTTATGTGCAATTATGGAGAATAAAAATCATATTTATACAGAGATCACATTTTGCTGTTATTATTATGATTATGAAAAAAAAATAAAATTTGCATCCTAACAGCCCCCCCACCAAAAAAATTCTTCTAAGAACAGTGATTTAGAAGGAGAGTGACAAAAAATTATTGTTGTGTTATTTCATGTTCAGAAAATGAATACATCAATGCTTAACGTTATGGAGCAATATAAACCAGCTTCAGTTATTTCTCTTGAGGAAAGTGATGAACTGAACTGGTTGAGAGTAAAAAGGATGCAAAATAAATAGCATGGCTAACTGACATGTAGTCACTCCAATTGTGTGTGTCTGTGGATTATGTGCCTCGGAGATGTTTTATTTTGTTAGTATTTACCAATACATTATTTGGAAATATTATGAGCTCATATTCAGAAATATATTTCTAAAAGAAATCTGCAATGAGAGCAAGAACCCATAGCATATTAAATTTATAGGATGTGGAGAAGTTAATAAATCATTTTTTATTAAGACTAGATTTCCCCTTTTCTTTGACACAGTGATATATGCATGCAACTAAATATCAGAACCCTAATAGTTGGGTGCATGTGAATGAAAGTAAAAATACTCAGCTATTAATAAAAATTATTTCCTAAAGCATATATTCATGTGGGGGATTAGTTTAGTCTGAGCTCTATTCTCTTAAAAAGAACATTGAAAGGCAAAGTCCTTGCTGCTAGAGTTACCGCCCTCCCCACCCCCATCTTCCTACTTTGCCTCTCTCAGCTGGAAAACTGCCTCAATTCTCTGTTTGGGGTGAGAAGACTTCCTGATCTTGTGACTAAATGAAAAGCTGGAAAGGTTCTTATTTACTCTTGTACAGAGTCAGCCATTTTAAACACATTTGTATTCACAGTACCGTTCTCAGTCAGACTAGGCTGCGATCCACACGCTGTGTCACTCACTGATGCTCAAAAGAGGGGCTGGTCCTGCAGGCTGGTCCTGGTGGGGCTGAGTTACCTTCACATCCATCTCGTGCACGTGATGCTGCCGGAGGATGTGCCTCAGTACCTGGGAATCGTGCTTTGTGCGGGCTCGTCTCTTGTCATTTCCACAAAGATGTGATCAAGGGAGAATACAAGATGGGGGCCTTTCGGCTACATTAATAAATGCAGACATGGATGTTGTGAATGGCATATGGTGAATGAAAAACAACTGAAATTAGCCTTGGCTAATTATGTAATGATTGTGGGTGAATTGCCTCCCTCACCTCCCAAACTCTATTTTCTCTCTTATATTCTTAAAAAAAGGCGTTTGAATTCAGGTTCCCTGTGTGTCAGTGGTGATTTCAAACATATAATCTAAGTTTTTACCACAGAAATATAGTTTTCCAAGAGTGTATGTATGTATGTATGTATTTGCACAAAATATCTCATAAAACTAGTGAAAGTCCCAAGAGAAGTGGATGTGGGTATGACATAGCTATCCTCCAAGGGAAAAACTATTTTGAAGTTGTTTCCAGTGCAAAGACATATACTTTTTAGTCGATTACAGACTGTAGGCCACATTTTTCTTAGGAAAAGACATTGGGGATCAAAATACCACCCCCTGCAGCATTATTATGCACTTGTGAATCTCTGAGAGAGGCAGTATAAAGTGGTGTTTAAAAGAACACTCTTGAACCACACTGTTTGCTCAAACCCCAGCTGTGCCACATGCTAGCTGTGCAGCCTGGACAGGCTAGATAACCACCCTGTGCTTCAGTTTTCTCTCCTGTAAAACGGGGCTCGTAATAGTCCCTAACTCACAAGACTGCTGAAGGAATTAAATAAGTTCCTTTGAGTAACAACTTAGAACGGTGTCTGGCCCATTGTAAGGACTGTATAAGCAATTCTGGCTATTACTACTTTGAACAGAAAAATGGTCGGATTCATCTCAACTTTTATTTTCACGGTAAGGATCTCAGAGTCACCGTTCCACCACCTAAAAAAAAATATAGCAAACAAGTTTATCTCAGATTCTTGAGGACATGCAGATGTGGCTATTTGGTCCTTGAAGAAAATTTGAATCTCATAGAAAATAAGATTTCCAGACAATATGACAAAAATATATTCTTTCAAACCAGGCGAATATTTTAGTAGGAATCAAAATCTCACAAATCACCAGAGGCAAACAGACCTGAGCTTTAAAAACATGAAAGCCAAAGCAGAAAATTACCTAACTGTGAATGAATATTAGTATCTGCATGACTTGTTTTCAGTTCTCCCTTACTTAGCAATAACCCTTTTTCATTCTGCAATAGAAAACACTCTTGTCCCTTAATAGGCGTTAAACAAACACTAATTCCTGTGGTTTCCTGATCAATAGCAAAACAAATGCATATGCATATTTTTTTCATGTTGGTTAAAACTCTGTGGATTACAAGTTATTTCCCCTCTGATGCTGTTTTTATATTCAGGTCTTCTAGGTATCATAAGAAAAAAAAAATTAAGAGTAATATATGTTCATTTTAAAAATAAGCCAAACTAAGCTATAAAATTTTAGATGCCTTTGAGTGTACCTCAAAGAATGTGACATCAGCAGTTATATAATTTTACTGCTGATGTTAAGGCTGTGACAAACTCTCAGCTACAGTTTGCTCTGGATGTCGGAAAATGAACCTTATGAATTTTAATGCCTTTTACTTTTGACATTGATTTATGTTTTGTACAGCTGTACTTTTCTATGCACTGATATAAATAAACAGCATCCTTAATAGAACATTTGGAGAATGCCTTGTTCCAAAGTGTTACTTTTTAAACATCAGCTGGAGGTTGTTTAAGTAATAATATTCAAAGTGTGTACACTAATCACAACAATTTGAAGTGATATAAAGATGTCTATAAATGTTTGTGTTTGTTTTACAGATTCAAGCTTTTAGGTATGAAAACAGTGTTCAAATAAAGCTGTTAGAGGTGCTCTCGAACACTGCCAAAAACAAAGATGACATGATGATAATCTAATAGACTAAGAGCCAGCGTCTGACAGTGAGTCATTTAGATATGAGGTGTTTGTGCTTGTTCAAGGGCAAAGTTTGGCCTCCAAGGTGGGAGAACAGAGGGCATAGAAAGGGAGATTTTCTGTACCCTTTCTGTTTATGATTTATGCATCATTGGGTGTCACCTTAATTAATTAATTTGACTTTATTCACACAACAGACATTTGGACTCCAGTTCCATGGAGGTTGTAAGGCACCCAGACAGCACAAACTTCCTTCTTCTACTTCTTCATGGGACAAATGTCATTGCTACCAAAAGTAGGAAAGATTCTCATAAACCAACTTTTTAATGAGCTTATGTGTTCCTTTCTCTCATTAGTAGGAGATGACCTCAAAGGAAAGGAAAGGTCTTCATCGTGAAGAGATTTGGGTGTTGGCCCGCACTGTTATTCAGAGCTCTTAGTGCCAAAGAATGGACCCCAAAATGAAAGTGTCAAAGTGTTATTATGAACTATTTACATATTTAGCAGGTATGACTTTTACTCCACAAAATGTAGGTGCAAGACATATCACATTAGTTTATTTTGTGAGTCATTTCGTCTGCTCTGGGTTCCTACACACCTAGCTGGCAGGAAATAAAATTCTATTCAGTTTTAGGGGAAACTCTTCCAATGAAATAGAATATGTGCCATATGCAATTGAATTCTGTATCCCAAAATTATCCTTTTAAAGATTAATTTTCTGTGAAATGATAGGCATTGCGTACATGCTTATGGAATCTTCACTGCTGTTTCTTAATAGCAAAGAAAGAAAGAACTTGACAGATTCACTGCTAGCCCACACGGCAATTGAAAAAGAGATC
>NW_006431925.1:1205264-1217581 GCF_000325575.1 Pteropus alecto | reverse complement strand
TAAGACACTATAGCACCCTCTACTATGAAATTGTCTCTGATGTGAACGGTGCCCTCTAGTTGTAAACAACGGCACAGCAGTATATGCATCTCAGTAGAGGTTAGTGATATCTTTTTTATTTTGTTTTGCTCAATATTATAGGTGATAAGAATTATGGTACTGAAAAGGACTTTATGATCATTTGACAATTAGGAAAACTGAGGCCCGATAGGTAAAATAAGTAGTTAAATGTGGTTGGTGACAGAAATGGAATCGGGACCCGTAACTTCTCACTTCTTCACTGCCACATTTTCCACTTTGACAAAATTCTAAATAACAAATGTTGGCTTTAAAAATTCTAAACAAACAAACAAACAAAAAACAAGGAGAATATGAGAAAGTTAACTTCATTGTCAAAAGATTGACCCCATTAAAATAACAAAAACAATTTTCTTGTGCTATTTAAAATACTGCTATTTTCCAAAAGAAAATTTACATGTGACTTCTAGGAATGTGTTTTGTTTGGAGCAGAATGCTCCTGTAGAAGCAGCGATATGATGTTAGGGTCTGCGTGGTGTAGAATATGCTAAAAGTCATGACATAGCTTCTTCGGGGCCTACCCCAACAAAGTTATTGATTAGCAAGCATAAGTTAGCATAACTGCTTACAAGGGCTTGGAAGAATGTTTCCAAATGGTCTGCATTATTTAAAAAGTAGTAGTCAGTGTTCAGTATCTTGGAACCGTGGTATCATTATCATTTGTCTCCCTCCAGCCTGACACAGCCAGTCTACCTTCTCCCTCAGCCTTTACTCTTTTGATTTTGTTTTAGTCATTTGTGAGACCATAGCAGACTCCATGCCACAGTACTTTTGAAAGTGCCTAATGATGCTGATGGAATCAGTAATACAAATAACAAGGAGCAAATGATACAGCTTGTGGTGTAAGCATCCTGTGTTGTCCTTTACATATGTTTGTTTTTGATGAAAAATAGTGAAGATTCTCTGAGTTTAGAGGTGTAATAGCTTCTATTTTCAATAAAGGGTGATTTTTCCAAGGGCAGAACAAATTATATAGATTTATTACATTTTTACTCAGCCCATCTATACTCTACCTCATGCGTTACAAAGTAGAGTATTTTATTTTCCATTAAAGTCTTTAATTTTTTTCTAGAACTACCATATTTTTTATATCTTAGTCACTTAGGCTATAGAGACTGGCGCATTGAAGAGATTTTATGTTTTGTATTGTTTCTGTGTATAGCATGCTAGATAGTAAAGACAAGCACAAGAAGAGAATATGTTTTTTCCACATACGAGGTGCATTTTCCTCTTACAAATCAATCTCCTTTCATCTCCCATCTTCCAATCAGGTCACAGAAAAGGACAAATTCACCCAACAGATCTCGAAATCTAGTTATTTTCTCCATGGGGACATTTATAATATCTAACTAGAAAAATGAGGTAAACCAAATGTAAGTACAGTCATGTGCCACTTGACAGGGATAAGTTCTGAAAAACGCGTCATTAGGCTATTTTGTCTTTGCACGAATATCGAGTGCATTTACACAAACCTAGATGGTATCTCCTACTATACTCCTAGAGTATATGGTTTAAAACTATTTCTTCTAGGCTGCAAGCATGTTATTGTACTGAATATTGTAGGCAACTGTAATGCAAGGGTCAGAATTTGCATATCTAAACATATCTAAACAAAGAAAAGTTACAGTAAAAATACAGTATAAAAGATGAAAAATGATACACCTGTATAAGATACCATGACTGGAGCTTGTAGGACAAGAGGTTGCTCTACGTGAGTCAGTGAGTGAATGGTGAGCAAAGATGAAGGCCAAGGACATTACTGTCCACTGTAGACTTTGTAACCACAGCACACTCAGGCTACACGAAATTTATAAAACAATGCGATTAAATCAAACACAAGAGAAAATGAAGCACTCTAGAGATGTGGTAAACGAGAAATATGAGGCTGTTGTTGGCATAACTTGGTGTACTGTTTCACAGCAAACTTTTTTTATAAATAGAAAGAGTACACTTTAAAATAACAATAAAAAGTATAGTATAGTAAATGCATAAACCAGTAACATCATCATTTATTATTATCATCAAGTATTTCATACTGTACATATTGTATGTGCTATACTTTTATAAGACTGACAGAGCAGGAGGTTTGTTTACAACATCACCACAAATACGTGAGTGATGAGTTGCGCTACACTACAATGACTGCAATATCACTAGGCAATAGGAATTTTTCCGCTCCATTATAATCTTATGGGACCGCCACTGTATCTGTGGTCTCTCATTGCCCAAAATATAGTTACGCAGTGCAGGACTGTACAGTACATGGCCTCAATTTTACATGATGAAATGGAAATAATAAAGCTTATACTATCATGAAAGTAACTTAATAAACATCATTTTAGCTAATGAGATAGGAATTAAGGGTGATAGATTGCTTGCTCTAGACCTGATGACATTATTTCATCTCAGGTACCTGGTTTTACCAAGAAAATAGAACCCTGAAATGACTGTATTTACTGGCCACAAGATGTTATGTGCAGCTTCTAAACCCTGGGCCTTCATTTGCTAAGTAATCTGAGAGACAATATGCTAGAGCCCTGAGGTTTGTTTGTTAGGAAGAGAGTACTTTATCTTGCTCTTAAAAATATAGAGAAGATAGCTAGAGAACATTCCTTCACCTCATCCTTCCCTCATATGTCTTTTATTCTTTCTTTTGATTGACATCACTTATGAGACTAGTTGATGAAATGATGCAATTTGTGACATTTTTCTTTGGTGACAAAATTGCTTGAACTTGGCAGTGTTAAACTCTAAGCACTTTCTTTTTTCAAACCTCTGGTCTTCCTAGTGATCTTCACTTCCTATATCCTAGTGCTCCCTGGGTATCAGTTAAGGGAACATAGTTCCTTAGTTAGCTGTCTGGAGAATTTTCTCACAAACTGTCCCATGAGCAATTTAATCATGTGAGCCAAACTGACTAGTCACAAAATCAGGCACTAATAAGTTACTGTTTGATAATTTAATTACTGGATTAACTGACTTATATTGAGGGACTTCTCCCCTCCCCTCATTTAATGATAAGAACACCTGTCTCATATGAGTTTTCAAAGATGGGGTAGATTGTCTCATTATAGATACTAATCATTATACATGGTAAAAATGAATTGATATCTCAATTCAGTCGAAATAGTAGATTGTGTTTCTACCTATGGGGCAGTCTGATAGAACACAGAAAAGAAAAAATTATTGGTTGATATACATGAGATTTAGTATGATTTCCTTTAGTCTTAAGACACATGAGTCAGTGATTTAGACACAATTAGCTGTTATTTATGATATGGTTTCTAGGTCCCTCTCAACCCTACACTCTTATTGGACACTATTGAGCATACGTTCAGTTCATTTAAAAACCTTTGCATATAAACTGCTTTCAGTCTAGGTATTATATTTTCTTAGATTACTTTAACAAAACAAGTTATTTTATAAATCCTAACAGGATTTAAAAATCACATGGGTATTTTTAGTGTTGAGATTTAAACTCAGAAATCTAGCTAAGAGATTTTTAAAATTCTTGTTACTTCATTTAACATTAGCTCTCCTCACCAATTTTAGAATATACATAAATGTGATTAACATATTTCCATGTCTTCAACTAAATTATTTATTGAATATTAAATGTTGATGCACATATTGAACAGAACATAAAAAAGTCAGGAGCCTGGGGAATATCACTACAGATGATCCCTCTAGAATGGTGGTTTTTTTGAACCTAACTATTACACTAATCATTTTTTTAAGGAGAAAATTATTTATCTTCAGTGTTGACTTAAGTTTTTATAATTAATGAAATATATGCAAACATTTCTATGCATAGCATTTATATACATATAAGAACAAAAATTTACGAATTGTACAAAAAGGAAATAAAATTAACAACATTAATTAAAAGAGATGGGAATTTTTTTCTTATTGACTATAAAACAGTGATATTATACTTAATAGGGGAAATATTACCTTAGTGTATAGTTTTAACTTTACCAATTTCTTGGATATTAATAGCAGAGATGGATATAGTTGTTTTGTACCCAACTTTAATGGGAATGCTTCTAATGTTTCATCGATGTGTACAAAGGTTGCTTTAAAGTTTTAATGAATATCTAATCAGGCTAAGGATGTGTCTTACTGTTTTTAGGTTATAAGGTATATGTTGTAAGTATATCTGCCTTGTGAGACCTTGAGCAGAGGATCCAGTTAACCCATCTGAACTCCCGACCTACAGATACTGTGAGGTAATAAACTTGTGTTGTCTTAAGCCACTAAGCTTGTGGTAATTTGTTATGCAGCAATGGAAAATAAATACAATGATGATATATTATACCTTTCATATATTGTTCGATTTTGTTTGCTAAATTTCTTTTAAGAACATTTTTATCTGTGTTCAAGGAGGATATTGATATGTCGTTTTCTTGTAAGGTCTTTGTCTGATTTTAGTATTGGGTAATGCTGGCCTTATAGAAGTTTGGAAATACTCCCTCCTTTTTACCTTTCTGGAAGAGTTTGTGTAGAATTTCTTTTCTAGATATTTGATAAAATTCACCAGTGATGATATCTGAAATCGCAGTTTCCTCCTGAGAAATTTTTAAACTACAAGTCCAATTATTATTTTTTTTCATAGGCATAGGATGATTCATGTTATCTATTTCTCCTTGAGTGAAGTTTGGCAGTTTGTGTCTTTCATGAAATATCTTGTCCATTTCTGCCAACTTGTAAAATTTAGCAAGAAGTTGCATATGGTATACCCTTATTATTATTTAAATATCTATAGAATCTGTAGTGATGCAATTTATCTCATTCCTGATAATGGCAATTTGTGTCTTCTCTCTTTTTTTTCCTGATCAGTCTGGTCAAAGGTTTAGAAATTTTCTTGAGCTACTCAGAGAATCAGCTTTTGGTTTCATCAATGTTGTCTATTATTTTTATATTTTCTCTTTCACTCATTTTTACCTTGATTGTCATTATTTCCTTTCTTTTGTTTACTCTGGGTTTCATTTATTTTCCCAATTTCTTAAAGTAGAAGCTATGCTAATTGATTTGAGATTTTTTCCTTAGTGCTACTTTTATCAGAATCCCACAATTTTGATGTCTTTTTATTTTTGTGTAGTTCAAAGTACTTCTTATTTCTCATTTTGATTTCTGCTTATACTTATTTATTATTTAGAAGTGGTTATTTAGCTTGCAAATATTTGAGAATTCTCCATATGTCTTTCTGTTACTGATTTCTGATTTCATCTATTGTGGTCAGAGAATATACTTTGTATACTTCAAATCCTTTTATATTTACTGAAACTTGTTTTATGGCATAGAATATTATTTATCTTGAAACATGCTCCATATGCACTGGAAAATAGTATGTCTTCTTTTGTTGTTAGGTGGAATATTCCATAATTATCAATTGTTTGAGGTTGACAGTATATGTTCAGAAACTGAACTGTTGGGCAGTGTAAGTTCAGAGTTTTATAGATTATTCTATTTCTCTCTATCTTGGCACAAGCATTTTGTTTGAGATTTTGACTCTGGTCTTTTGGGTAGAGATTTTCAGATTCTTTTTTAACCAATGGAAGCATTTTTCTATCTCCTAGAACAGTACAGTCAGCCCAATTTCACCTCCCCAAAATGCCCAGAGTCTGTGGCTTAGGAACTCCTCTTCATAAGCACTAAGATTCCAGATGTTGGAGGATGTACCTGTTTTTTTTCTTTCTGTTCATTGAGGTGTACTACTCAGGTCCACTAAGACTATAGATTTTCATCATTTTCATCACCCGAAGATTTCCCTTTCTTGCTTTCAAACTTGGCTATAACTTTTTCTTAACCTTTCGGATATTTTAAGAAGTACGCCTACATGTTTGATTTGAGGCAAAGGAGGCTTTTTATGTCTTCTTAGTCTGGCATCTTGACTGAAAACTCTTAATCCATGTTTTTTAAATTTTTAAAAATCTTGGCTATAATCATTCTAATTCAGAGAATTACTATTTAAATAAACATGTTTGACAAGGTGACATGAATAATGTTAAACCTTTCTTTAGTAACTTAGAATAATTAGACCTCTTTCTTAACCCCAAAACCATTTTTGAGAGATCTTTGGTTAGTAGTTGCAATGATATGTCACTTGATAACATTGTAAAGCACCCTTAATTATGTTTAGATACAATTTGGTTCTTTTCGATATTAAAAATGAAATTAGATGAATTTCTAACTTGCTCATTGCTAGAATCAGAGACAGAAATGGAGAAAGAATTTATTGATTATCTCTTTTATTCTGTTAATGAACTATCGGTAATTACATGAATAGGATTAATTCTCCTATGCACACGTCCTTTAGATGCTGGCATGTTGATAAAATCATATGATTTCTGATGCCTCAATCTTTCTACAACTTGTGCATGTATACAATTATATACATACATGCAAACATAGCTAGTAAAATTACATTGTATGGCGGTATTTAATTATAAAATCACTTTTGGGGTAATTAAGAGTATGTTTACATTAACTTACATGATTATTATTAAAATTAAGTCATAGAACTCTGCATATTATTAAAGTGCTGTTTTAGGCTATAGAATATACTTTTCAACTGAGAATAGGAGAGTAAACCTATCAGGTGGGTTGTCATTTTGTTGGGGATGAAGCTAAATCATATGGGGACTTCATAAACATCTCAGATTGCCCTGCACCAACACTCGGTTTTCTTGGTGTCAGATTCTCCCTGTTTAGTAAGCATACCCTTCCAAATGAGCATCTCTATTTTAGAGAGATCTTATGAGTGGTAAATCAAGTAAGATTAGGGTTTTTAAAAATTGGAGAATTTCAGTGAGGATGACATTGTAGTTCATCTTAAACACAATTCCCTTCCTTTATTCTTTAGACACAGTAAAACTAGACGAAATATTAAAGACATAATCAGAAAGACATATTATACAATTCACTGTGTATAAAATAAAATAGCTGTATAAGGTGGTGAATAAGGGTAAAATTTGGGCCTTCTTGTCTTCAGGACAAATGTAGGCAGCAGATCTGCAAGTTTAATAGGGACCAAATGTGCCACAGAAAGTAAAGTCTGGAACCTGCGATGTGCTCTTGCTTACTAAAGGAGGCTGGAAAATTGCTGATTTACTGCTTTGGGTTATGGCTTTATGGAAAGCTTTGGGCTTAGGGAGGCAGGGAGAGAAAGATAGAGCCTCGGGATAAGAAACTGATTCAAACTATTCATTGGCTCACTGACTGGATCTGCTGAAATTAACAATGTTACCAGGAGGGAGTCCCAAAATGCCATTTTAAAATCTGAATGTAGAAGTGGGGCCCACCATATCAGGCAAAAGCAATCACAAAACTATAGAATTAAAGGGAAAAAAAAAGAAATGAAGAACAAAATAATCTGGTAGATTAGTTTATTCTTCAAAAATATTTACTTCTTCCCTCCCTCCATGTAAGAAGTATGTTCCCTCACATCTCATTTGTTGAACTTAGCTATGTGATATTCTTAGGCCAAGGAGATATCAGCATAAGTGATAAAAGCAGAAGCATGAATTGTGCTTATCAGGTTGGACTATCTTCCTTTCATCATGGCCATGAAAATATGAAGATAAAAGAAATGCAAAGCAGACATGGAGCCAAGCCCAGACAAATACTTCTCAGATCCAAGTCCCCCGCTGTTGACTAGTACATCAATGAAAGAGAATAAATGATTATTGTTTTAAGCCTCTGAGATTTGGGGTAGTTTATTACTGAACATTATTATGGTTCTATCTAAACACACTAATGAAAATCAAAAAAATCCCACTTAAAATGACTGTAATTGAAAATCTAAAATGTGTGCGGTGTCTGCAAACACATATAATCCTTATAAAGACATGGAAGAAAGTAAAAAGTTGGAAAATTAATTCACTTCTGATGAAATTAATTTGTGATAGTTTGACAGTCTTTAAAATAATTATTTTAGAATGTTAAAATAGATAAATAATTTAATAACATCTATTTTTAAACTGACATTTTAAAACAAAAACACAAAGAAATGAAATGACAAAATTGAATAGAAAAAATATTGTAATCCTTGGAAATAAAAAGTACACTATTTAAAACTTCAAAAATCAGTATAAAGGATAAACTCCAAACTAATTAAAGTTGAAGCCTAACTCATTATTTCAGCTGATTTTAGCACAGAGTGAAAAAGAAGAAAAAAAGCTACCTATAAAATGAGAAGTATAGATGGAGAAGCTCCCATACCTATACAAAAAAAAAAGTTTCAGAGGAGGAAAATGGAGAAATGTCTTATATACATTGTTTAACAGTAAACTTTCAGAACTTTCAAGATTTAAAGATGTTTAAATCTTCAAGATTTAAAGATTTAAAGTGTTCCCCAGAAAATTTGTATAACCTAAGATAAATAAAGATAAATCCATACTAGACACAATTACAGTGAAATTAAAGAATATCAAAAAGGGAAGTTCAAACAATTGTAGAGTGCCAATAAAACTTTCTGCGATGATAGAAATATTATATCTTTGCTGTCTAGCATAATAGCCACTAGCAACATATGGATATTGAGTACTTGACAGATGACTGGTACACTTACTGAGGAACCAAGTATTTTACTTTTAAAAAATATTTTAATTAATTATAATTTAAACTTAATTAGCCACATGCGACTAGTGATTGCTGTGTTGGACTACAGACTTCTATAGAGAAAAGATGGAAAAGTCAATTAGGCTAACTGCAGATTTTTCACAAGCTTCAATACGTACCAGAAGGCAATGAAACTAGTCTTCAACATGCTGAGAAGAAATAACTTTCAAGTATATTTATATTCAGTTAAACAACCATTCTATTTTGCAAGTAAAACAAAGACCTTTACAGATATTTGATAGAGAAAACATGTTGCATTCAGACTTGCACATATATCCTTTAGATTTATTTAAAGCATCTAGGGAATTCTCTTTTGGTGAGTGGCTTCCAAAAACTGCTACAAATATACATTTTATTAACAATTGACATCTTAGAGTTTAGGTCAGAAGAGTTATGAGCTATAAGTAGTACATTCTTAGGGAAAATAAATTTTTGTAGCCATTTATAGATTTCCATGTCATATGTTATAATTTTGACATTTAAACAGAGATATACCTTTTTGAACATAGTAGATCATTTCAAGTCAAATTCAATTTTGAAAATTTGCACATTTTATTCCAGATTTCTGCATAAGCAAATACAAGATAAAGTGGTTGAAACAGATCTCTGACATAAACAAAACTAAGATTTTTATCCATCGTGGACAATAAAATTGTTATTAAATGCAAGGACTTATAAGAAGAACACTAAGCCATGATATTTGATAAATAATAAATTTAATTAGCCATATATTATAAAATAAGAATATTAATCAAAACATTTTTAACATTTTGATCAAACATCAAAATGAATCAAAATACTTTTAAATAGAACTCTAATACCTAGTAGCAATAGCAGGGTCAAAAATAAGCTTGTTCAATGAAGGGTTAGACCCTGCTAAGGTTTCTTATTGAATTCAGAAGGAAGATAGATACATGCTAGATTAACTGATGGTTAACTGTGTATATATTTTTTTAAAGAATCACCTAAAAGACTATAATTAGATTAAATAATTTCCAAAACATAAAAAAAATTAATAAAAATTCTTACAATCAAAAGGTCAAAAGAGTTTAAAGGAAAGGAAATTAAAAACATAAACCATAAAATAAAAGCTAAAATAAAAATGATAAAAAAAATTATCACTCATATGTTAGCCAAAATAGTGTGGCAATATTTATGTTTTAACAAAATAGACCTTAAATGAAAAACAATAGAAGAATGAAGTGGTGCTATATATAATATTTAAAGAAACAATCTGACAAGAAAATATAGCTGTCATTAACTTGGGATGTACCCATCAACATAACATCAAAATATGTAACACAAAAATACACAGCATTGGAGGCTGACTCCCAGAATAGTTGTATGAGGTACTCACTCAGGGAAAGCTTTCTTCTAGGTAAACATCTTTTAGCTGGTCAAAATTAACAAAGGCAATCATCTAAAGTCTCCTGGAGGTTGGTCACAGCAAATTCGGAAGGATTTATTCAACAAAATTTACAGAAACCCAATAAGACTAAAGGGCCATGGCATACAAGTTACAACTGCACTCCTCTCCACTAGCTCTGTCTTACAGGAGAACTGTTTCAGCTGGAAAATAGGTTTAGATAATATTCCATGGCCATGTGTCTGGTGTTAAAATTGAGATTTAAAATTCAGCCTGTCTGAAACCAAAGCTATACTTTTTACTACGTTGTCTCTTACAAATTCTCAGGTGATATTAATACTTTCTCTTAAAATGATAGGCTTTCAGTTTTGGTTATGTCTCTTATATTGTTGAAATTTCATGGCAGCTTTCTGTGTTTCCAACAGCATGCCTTGGAAAAATGAAAAACCTTTGCAGACTTGCTTGATAAACTCAAAATCTTATTAATATGAGGATTGTCAAAAGTATCTATTCCAGACTTTATTAGAATTTTTTTGTTTTTTTAAAGCATAAAGATATGATATATTATTACTAAGTTAAACAAAGACAAGGAAAAGGAGCAAAGAAATACTAAAATAAAATTATGTAATATTTAATGAGACTTTACCATAAAAAAGATATTAAACTAGGATCTCACATAGTCTAATTTAACATTACATAATTATGTGCTGCTATATTATTCTCAGTTTACAGCTAGAAAGAAAAAAAACCTGAAGAAATGAAATTTGACATATTTGTGGTAAGTAACTAGTGGCAGGGCTGTTTTTACATCTAGCTATGTCTGACATCAAGTTTGGATTCTTAGTCATTGTGCAACATTAGACAAAACCTATTATAAAAATACATAAATTATAAATATGACCCAGATATTAGATTAGCTCTCATTTGCTTTTTATTTTCTAGTTATGTGTGTCAATTGTTAAATATGTGCATTTAAAAAATTTTCCAATCGTTCCAGTTTTTGAAGCTGGGCATAGTGTGATATAATAATAAAGAGCATTTATTGAGAAGTTATTACATGCTAGGTAAGGCACCACATGGGTAAATAGTAGCAATTTAGAGTCCTAATCCCTCTGCAGTCACACTCAGTATACACATGCTATTTGTAGCAATAGCAGTAAACTTGGGATGCTTGAAATTATATTTTCAGCTCAAAGAACTTTATAACTTTTCACCATTTTAAGATTAGGTATTTTATGACTGAAATGATCATTTAGAGATTAGATAATCTGAGGATATCTTGATGTGAACAAATTAGATTAAAGAAGTCTGTTCTATCTCTAGAAGAACTTGACTGTGGCAGTCTCCTGCTATTCCTAAAGTTCATCTAAGTCTCTCTGACAACCCATTTTCTTTCCCAGGTTTACCACTAGTTCTACAAATAGCCTTTGTATACTGAGTGTGACTGCAAAGAGATTAGGACCCTCCACAGAAATTTTATAACATTCTTCGTAAGGCCTGACATGGTAGCTTCCTTGCTCTGATGACCTTTGTATGGGATTGGAGTTGCTGGCTTCGTGGGCCAAAGAGACAAGGAAGAGAAAAATACTGGCTCTAAAAGACATAGTACACCCCAAGGCATAAGACTCATTGAGATTGAAGGAAGAAAAGCTGATTCTTGTTATAGGCATATTTGCCTTTATAAAGCATGATGTCACATTTTAAAATTTATAAAATTATTAATTAGCATGTGGTACATAGAAAGACTTTCAGAGAGACTGTCTTCTTTCCTTTTCCCCTACCTTTCTTCTTCCTTCCTTCTTTCTTTCCTTTCTTCTTTTTTTTTCTATTACTTTCCCCGCTATCTTTTCTATATTCTTTTGATCTTTCATTCTCTTCTTTTTACTTTTGATTCCATTTTATTTATTAATCTTGTTCTACTTCTTGGTTAATTTATTTCAAAGCATTTCCTTATGAAGTAGGTATCTGGGAGATGTTGTCTTTATCTATACAAAGCAGTATTAAATGGATGAGTCTCATTTCTGCTTTTGACTCTCCTTCCTCAGAGTCCTTTATTGTGCCACCAAAGAATAGTGTCCTCGAATGGGATATGGGTGAGAAAATTTATTTCCTTTTGTCAATACCTATGCTTAATTGTCCTATACAGAGTACAATTCTAAGTATAGTAACTCTGCACGCCGCAAGACACAGATGTATTCACTGAAGCATAATTATACATTAAAAATAAAACACTTGGTAAGGTGTAACTAGT
>NW_006431925.1:1153154-1205221 GCF_000325575.1 Pteropus alecto | reverse complement strand
CAGTTATATCTTAGGATAATATCACTTTGATACTATAAACTTCACAAAACAGATGAGGCCTTGGAAGCCAGAACAGTTTACCAACTAAACCGTGGTCATAATATCCAAGAGAAAAGAACCATAGTAATTGTCCATGTTGGTTCAGCCTTACCCAAATCTTCTCAGCTTAACTAGAGTGGGAGAGTATTAAGTATTGGATCCTTGTTTGTTGGAGAGTTTGATATTTCGCTCTCAGGATGTTCCCATCTAAGACTTGAGAAACTAGTTCTTGAGAATACCCTCATGAAGAAACAAGGCTGGGCTTGAAGAAAGAGTGCGACTGTCTCATGCAATCTGAGGACTGTATTTTAGAAATGACCTATTGGTTTTCTGCGTCCCTAGTGCTTTCCTGTGTACCAGAACACAAAAATCTCCTGCTACCTGAGCAGTGCTTTAAACCCCAAGCCTGTTTTCTATGGCTGGTTTGTCAAAAAGCAAGAGTGTGAAATTATTCGAAGATCATGTCAAGTGAAAGGAGAAAAGGAGAGAATGTACTATAAAGATTGACAAGAAGAAGACTTGGGTGACTATTTAGGAATGCTTGCTACCTGTTTGAAAAGTCTATATATTTTTTTTTTCCTAATGTAAATTCCCATGTCTGATGTGAGGAAGTAGAGGGGGGAAAAAAAAGAAAAAAAACAAAAATCCTAGCTGACTTCACTGGCTTCTTGACTTATAAATGGTTGTCCACCAGCTGACTAATGTATTGATGACGAGAGCTTCAGAGAGTTGGATAGTGAGCAAAGACAAGCTCATTTAGATAAGTGGAAAGTAGTTGGTGATAGGAGAACAAAGATCATCTGACACGACACGAAATTTAATTATGAGAACATGAAGGCTCGCGTATTCATTCTGAGGTAGTGACAAAAGCTCAGTAACAAAACTAGAGGGGGAAGAGTTCGGGTTGAAGTGGTTGAATGGAAGAAAGGGCGAGGAGAGAGAGAACGATATAGAGACTAGAAACTCAAGAAAGGAATCTCTAAGGAAGTACAAATTACCAGTTATTAAAACATTCAGGGGGTTGTAAAGTACAGCATAAAGAATATAATCAATAACATTGTAATAACTATGTATGGTGTCAGATGGGTACGAGACTTATCAAGGTGATCACTTTATGAGGTATATACATGTCTAATCACTATGTTGTATAGTTGAAACTAACATAATATTGTATGTCAACTGTAATTGAAAAATAAATTTAAAAAAGAAAAGCAAGAATTCCTACAGTCTATTCCATCCCCCCTCCCCACAAGAGGCACAAAAGCGGCCAAATGTCAGGCTGCAGAAACTTGGGAGAAAATAGTTACCTTTTGAATTTTTAATGCAGAACTATGTTAAGAGGTGGAAGAGGGAGGGAAGAACAATAAACAGGACTAATATTTGCAAGGACATTTTGAGAGTAAAGGAGACTATGGAAATATTACCCAATGACAGTTATTCAGATGCAGTATTAATGTTTTTTTCTAGCCAAGGTGATTTAGGTTGGTACTTTTTTTTTTAATATACAAAGGTAATCTGGGGCCAGAAGCTTAAGCTGACTGCTTACACTCTTATGCGATGCCAGTACTTTGTGTGACACGTAATGTCTCATATGGATCCTGTTTTTCTTTTCTGTATGCCTGATTTTGAACCTGTCGCCTCAACGGAAAACCTTGTGATAGAGTAAGGGTATGACCTATCTCAACAGTTCTTTTTTTCTCTCTTATTCCCATTAACATCAGCAGGACAAGTGCAGAGGTGACAGGGAAAACATGCCTGATTTCTGTTGCTTTTCTGCTATGCATAATGACCCCGATAAAACTCAAACAAGAGACCGAATATTTGTGTTTCTTTCTGAGACATATATTTTGGTTTCCATATCTAATGCTATTCCCACTCTTTTTTTCTTTTTTCTATTCTCAACGGTAGGAAAATGTATCAATATCCTAAAGACCAGCCCTAGAGGAGACAGGAATCTGGATGGAGAGAGAATTGCTTTTCGAGCTGAATTTTAGGCATCCATAGCACAAAACAGCAAAGGTAACAGAAAAATGAACTTCCACTGAACTCTGCTGCCTTTTCTTTAGAGAGCTGCTCTGTCTCCTGTATTCATCTGTATATACGAACTTTTATTAAAATAAAATAAATGATACACCTGCAAGTACGACAAGGAGGTAGCTTGTCTCTATTTAGAAAGTTGATTTGTATCAAATTTAAGGTGAATACTCTTTCTATCATGTTATAGGAACTCCCCTCCCCTGTTCTGCTAAGTATTTCACAGAATTGTCAGTAAGTTTGTGGGGTTTTGGCAAAGATCTTAGAGATCAGCTAGTTTGGCTTCTCTTCACATTTTTCAAGTGAGGAAACTGAAGTGTGCAAAAGTTGATGGATGTCACCAAGATAAGGGTAGTTAGACAAGGGCAGAATCAGGTCTAGAACCTGTCACCAGATTCTTAGCCTAACCCTTAACCCGACCCTCATCCATTTCATGCCCTATGTATAAATAGGACTCTTTTAAAAAAATAAATTCTATTATTTTCCTTCAATTTTTAGATCCACACAGGATGTTAACTAACTTTTAAAATTTTTTAAATAAAAATTGTAGTTTTAGGAAACTGAGATATTCATATATATGTATATATACGTATATATACTGTGTATACATGTGTATATATACATATATATACACATGTATGAGGATCCATATGTGTATATATACAAGAAAAACAGGATCCATATGTGTATATATACATGTATGTGTATATATACGTATATATACATATATATAGTGTTGTGGGTTATGTTTTTTTTTTTTAAATTTTATTACCATTAAAATTACACAAAAGCAAATCAATTCATTTCAATCAAAATAACTAATGTTTGCATCATATTTATAAAACAAACTATGTTGTTGTTTTTGTTGTTGCTTGTTTGTTTCCATTTTCCCTCTTGATGAATGAAATACTAGATAGATTCATATCTATACATAGAGAAAAATGGTCTATATAAAGTTATAATTTAGGACTTGATGCTGTAGTCTCATAGGTCTGGTTTAAATTGAGCTATACCCATTTGCTAATCATGTGACCTTGGGCAAGTTTCTCAAACTCTTTGAGCCTCAGTTTTCTCATCCTAAAATCCTGGTGATAATAACACTTTGTCATAGGGCTGTTGTGTTGATTAAATGAGGTAAGGTACATATAATATGTTAGCATAATACCCACTTCATAGTAAGTACTCAATTACATATTGGCTGTTTGTGTATTTGTGTGTGCACATGTGTATGCCTATGTGTGTATTTAAACACATATGTTCATCGGCCAGGAACAACTTTTAGCTCTACTCCTTTGATCCTGGATTAGGCTTGATCATGACAGATAGCAGTTTTCTCTTCAAGGCATTAATTATAAATATGTGTAAAAAAAAAAAATCAGACACTTTATAAATAAACATAATAGTTTAACATGTCATTTTGGAGATGCTATTCCGGTATTTTGAAAAGATATATATTTATTTCAGATACTAATAGGTATTATGCAAAAAATTTAAAAAAACTCATTAGCTAAATGATTAAGAAAGGCTGGCTTACAAAAACGAAAAGTTCTTTTCTCTTTCTCAACAAGATTTCTCAGAGTTTTTTAACTCGCTAAAGGACACTGTGATTTCCAAAAATGGAATATTTGGCCACGAAGCATCTTTTCCTTCAGACATGGAATGGACCTAGACAGTCATTTTGGGTAAAGCTGTTCTATTCTTATTCCAATTATATGGCCACGGTTCAGAATTATTTGGAAGGCTCTTGAGGGAATCACCTTGTGGTTCTGTGCAGCCAAGGCTTAGTTTGCATAAGATTTTTTTAAAAAACAAGATAAAATTAATGTTCACTCTGACACCTTGATTTTTTTTCTTCTTTTGTTTTAATTGTGCTAAAATATACATAACATAAAATTTACCATCTTAACCATTTCAAGTATACAGTTCAATAGTAATAAGTACATTCATGTTGTTGTGCATCCAATCTCTGGAACTCTTTTTCTCTTGCAAAAATAAAACTCTATACCCATTAAATAACAACTTCTTATTCCCTCCTGCCCCCAGCCCCTGGCAACCACTATTCTACATTCTGTCTCTATGAATTTGACTATTCTAGGTACTTCACATAGGAGGAATAATATGATATTTGTCCTTTGTGACTGACTTATTTCACAGCATTGGTCAACATAATCAACACTAGCTGTTGCAGCAGACAAACCTGAAAGCTTCACTGCTTGACATCAGACAGCGACTTTCTCGTTCATACAGAGACTAGTGTAGATCAGGTGATCCTCCTACATCTTATGGTTATGCTTTTTAGAAGACACGGACTTGAAGGTCATTGCAGGAGAGGAAATGAGGAATGGAGTAGGTATCGAGGCCCCTAACTGCCTTTGCATGCCCCGAAGCAATCCATGCTGCTCCATCTTATGCTTCATTGGCAAAGTCTAGTCACATAGAACTAACTCATCTGCAGTGGAGGCTGGGAAATGAAGAGGAATCCATGGAATTTGGGAGCACTGACTTTGCCAGACATGTTTATTGAACTTGTGTCTTACTCAACATAGTAGTGGCTAGCCGTTGTGACTTTGTTAAATCAGCATTTGTTAGGTGGCACACAGGGTGCTGGATGGTGAGTCATGGTTCAGCAACAGACCTCAAGAAAAATTGAAATAGAGAAGTTTATCACTCACAGGTCCTGGAGGAAGTACATGGCACACCTAGAAGAGACACATGGGGAGGTCAAGACAGAATGGCGGGGGTGGGGGGGGAGAGAGAGAGAGATATACCGGTCTGGTCCTGGGGCATATACCTTTATTAAGGCCTGTGGGTAAGAAAGCTTTGGGCTCCTAGGCTAGGACCAGATTGATAAATTCAAACAAAAAGAGCTGAGTTTTCATAACCACCCTCCCTGCTCCCCCTGCCCCCACATCCAGGGACTCTTCTGTAAGGGGTACATAAGGCATGCAGGTATTGAGAAACAGGGAAGACTGTTGATCACAAGGGCTATTGGGGAAGTCATATCAGGAACTTATATTTTCTTGTGACTCTGTGAGTTGCTATGTAGGACATGGACTTGCATGAAAGGACCAGTGTCAGTTTAAGACACTGCAGGCCACTTGGCCAAACAAAATGGATACAGAGGTATGTTTGAAAGAGGTATGGATCCCAGTTATGTTTGAAAAATATCTCTATATAAGCATATGCATGTGTGCATGCGTGTGCATCTGTGATTTATTTAGTCTACAAAACTTGGTGGAAATAGGAATTCATAAACCTCTTGTAATAGATCTATAGTGCATCAGAAATTTGTGAATAGGATGGGTTCATAGTGTCTATCACCAATCAAGTAATACTATAATTTTGACTATCAGAGAATTAGAAGCATTAACTTATGACTATTTAATTTCCAGATAAGACCAATGCTAAATTCAACAGATAAGTGTATTTATTGTTTTTTTTTTTTAATCTCCAGAGAGAACATTAATGGTAATATTTTCTCCCATAGCCATGCCAGTGATAAACTTAATTTCAGTTATTTTGATGTCGGATTTTAGAATTATTCCTTACCGTGCATTTTCATTTGCCTCTATTGTGCAATAAATTAAGCTTGCTATTGTGATTTGAAATTTTCTGGGTTGGTATGGTTGTTTTGACTAATTGATCATGCCTTTAAGTAGTTTTTAATTAGAGGGATATTCATTAATTCTTATGTATAAAACTGACTTAAATTCAGTTGAAAGGCACATGGCATATTAAGTATACAATAATACATGCTTTATACCTTATGTTTGAGTGTCTATAATAATTACATGAAGGCTGGGCCTGCATTATACCAAAGCAGCTACTTAAAAAGTGCTAAGCCTATGAAACTGATTGTTTACCATCACACATACAAAGAAAAAGAGAGTTGTTTGAATGACTCCAACTTATAAAACTAGTGAATGCCATCAAAGCATATTATATATTGGAACCCAGTGACAGCACATAACAGTATTGCCTTATGCTTTATTACAATGGCTAATTTTAGCCCCTAACATAGTTTCTGGTGGCCTTGTCTAACACATTTGAGGAAAATAGATATTAGTTTCTACCTTGCTGTGAACTCCCTTGGGAAGCCTCAACTTCTTTTTCAAAAATAGAGCCAATATCCAGTTACTTTAAAAAGTTGTTTTTGGCAATAATTAGAATTTATTTCAAATTACATTTCTACAAAAAGAAGCATGAGAATCATCTTGCATTACCAAGTGTTCTTATCCATTTGGAACATACTTAAAATTATATATAATCTTTAATTAATACTAGATCAAGTCTTTATAAAGTTATAATCCTGAGTTATGATTTACAAATCACTTGATTTTTTTTTTTGGTATTAAATTTGGAGAGTGAATATCCATAATGGATGAGATGTGTGTAGGGTTAGTCACAGGAGATCTACGTAGCGGTAAAACTGTCTAAAGGATTCTACAACATAAGGGGATATGGGGGTGCAGATTTCCCAAGATAAATAAAAATTAAAAAATCATGCTTTTAACCGAATACATATGGATGAAGGAAAAAAGTGCATTCTGTTGTATGATCTTCGGGGGTTTCAATTACAATATCAGAGCTCCATAGCTCTAATAGGTTATTTTCAAAATGTACTTCTCAGTCAAAACCACACATTTTGATTTTTGAGAGATTGGTTCTTGTCATTCCTTCAGCGAGGCTGGCTCGTGCTCATTTAATCACTTTTATTATTAAAGAAACCGAGTAAAATGACATTTCTACGTTATGCAAGAGTCAGTGCTAGAAGAAAATATTAAAATGCTCAGTCTATGAGTTTCCAGTTTGGTTCATACTCCACACAACACCCTATGTCATTTATATCAAGTTATTTGAAATTCTTCCATGGTGTTTCTTCTTAAGAGTATGTTGTTTTCCCAACACACTTTTTTTTTTTTTTTTTTGCCAGAGGGAACTATGAATTAATTTCTTACCAGTTCTGTGCATGGTCCTATTTTCATTGACATTAAATGCATTCTATAAATCCTACAAGTTTGTTTTGGATTGTTTATAGAAATACACTGAGAAGGAAAGGAAATGATTTGCTAAGCTGGATTTCAGTAATGGAGTAATCAGAGACTTTCATGGAGTTCATTTTATTCCTTATTTATGATTTATAGTTGTTTCTTTAACTGCCTGCAAGGTACATGAAAGAGCATAAGCCAGAACACTATGAAAACACACATAAATATTTATTCAAATGTGTTATTTATTTTTATTTTTTGCCTAACAAAGCTTTTTAAAAAAGTTTTCTCTATTGCAGCATATTTTTCAGAGCAACTTACTCAAAATTTTTTTCTCTGTTTTGTTTTGCTTTTATTCACTTTTGCAAATTACTAGAGAAGAGGCAGAAGTCTTATTCTCCCAGAAGAAATTGCATTCACTGCAACTTTATCATGCCCTAAGTTGAAAAGCATGAGAATGTGATAATAATACTATTACTATTTTTTCCCAAAGAGCACAGGTGAGAGGCAAAGTAAGTAAACAATTGGGTCACACTCCCAGTCCTGCCTTCCACATCATCTGGAGCATAAAAGAAGCTCCACACAGATCTGTATTTATAAACCATTCTCAAAAGTCTGCGTGTGTAGTGGTGTGCATGTGCGTGTGTGTATGTTCACTTTCTATTCCTTAACAATCTCTCTAGAACTATTCATATTATGCTTTCTCTAGAGATATTAATATTAGATTTAACATTAATATTAAACAGTGGATTGAAAAGTAAAAAATACAAACAACTGCAAACATTAAAAAACTGTTTTGACTGCAGCACACCAATTTTGTTGAATTAACCATTGTTTGAATACTGTTAATATGAGCCAGAATAAGGAATTTGTGGCCCTAATGATAAGCCACAATCTTCCTCTCTCAAGGATATCAAATGCAGACAATATGAAAAGTATATTAGCAGCATGGTCATACCAGACATTAATTGGCTGGGTGGCCATGTTAACAATAGTGGTAAAGTGTTTGGGTTTTGGAATTAGAATGCTTGGCTTCGAATTACGGCTCTGCCTCTTTGAAGCTGTGTGATCCTAAGTGAGTTACTTAGCCTTTCTGGGACGCAATTTCTTCCTCCGTAAAATGTGAATACTGGCAGTATCTACCTGGTTTTGTTATTGGGATTGAATGTTCTAAACCATTCAACCACAAAATGTGTTAATGGGCTTAGTACAATGTCAGACACTTAGCACTCAGTAAAATTAGCTAACATCATTAAGCAAAGTCTCACTAAAGATTTTACCACTGACCAAGATCTCATCAGAGAATATTAGGTATCCAGTAATTATGTTCAGAAGAACAGTGGATCCCTTGGCATTGAAGGGACATTTTTCACACATGTGTTTTAAAGATGCTAGAATACAAAACAACCTCCTTAGTGATTGAAGGAAAGATCTCTACTGACTCACTACAACAAAATAAAGTAATACAGTATATAACTTAGAGAAGGAAATAAAATTGATGGATGTGATAGATGTTAGAAATGTTTAACAATCTCTGACTTTCAGTGGAAGAAAAATGTTACCTTTTTTAAGGTAGAGATGTAGCTTGTCTCAGGGCTGACTCATTGCCCAGGACAGGCTGCTTGTGCAATCTTTGTGACAGGAATCCCAAGTTATACATCCCAGATGGAATGGGAAAAAAAATTAAGGTTAAATGTGTAATGCTTGAGTATTCACTGCTTAACATTTCCTATTTGGCATTGAATGATATATTTTACATATGCCAGTTTTCATGGGAACAAGATATAAGGGTAATATTACAATAACAATAACAACAACAAAAACAGTCCCACAGAGAGTTTGTATTCCCAAATACATGTGAATGTCAATAGTTATTGTTGTTTCTGCAATCTGGCCTAAGTCAGTCTTTATTTTTTGATGGTTGAGATCATAATCAGACTTCTCTGTGACAATATTCAACACTAGGACATAGCAGAGCAGCCTCTATTTTTTAAGATAAAGCCAATAAACATTTTTGAACATGCAAGAGCTCAGATGATATAATTACCATGAGGCCTTCTTGAAGACGCACTAGAGGTTGATTTTCAGGCCATCAAGCGATGAAAGAAAACGTATAGTGAAAGATCCGGTGAAAAGCATGAGGAATGTAAGACAAAGACACTAGAACTGAAAGGCTATAACTCTGGGGCCGCAATTGAAAGACTATCAGGAATGTAGAACTAATAGTCAAACAAGTATGGAATTATAGAATACCATGTAAATGTCATAAATCTTGACAGCGAATAAACTGTATAACTAAGAAAGGGGGAGCATGTACAAGAAAGAAAAAGTGTGGTTGATTCTTTATCTTTTATAACCATGGATCAAAATATACACTTAGAACTGATAAATCTAGTAATAGAAATATAAAGCCATATAACAATAAAAATGTCCTTGAGTACTACTTGTCCAAGGATGTTTCTAAATACTAAGAAAGGTAATACAATCTGCTAGAACTGACAGTAAAGGAGAGAGGGAAATGAGAAAGAAGAAAATCATTCTATATACTAACTTAATCACTTTATATAGCATTTCAAAAAGAACTATATAAGTAAATAATTAAATGTACAGTTCCGATAAATGGTATAGTTTGTATATCAAATCATGATCACAGGAATAACAACTTAAAGATCACGCTTCCTTTTAATACCAGAGGAAAAAAAAATTGTTAGAACAAACACAAACACACAAAAGCACATGCATGCATGGTGTCATTATCTACTTTCTTGTCTGTATTCATACTTTATCATAGCTTTTGGCCAATGAGGATTTTCATTATTTTATAGCCAGTTAAATTATGCATTTAATAATGTTGTAAAATGGGCAGAAGAGTGCATGCTACCATTTGAAGAAAAAAATGTAAAAAAAGAAAATGCTTGTATGTGTTAAAAATTTTAGATGCATGCCTACAAACTGCATAACAATTTACTTTAGGGAGGAGAACTGTGTGCTGGGGTTAGAGGTAGAGAGGAAACTTCATTTTAGGCCCCTTTTGCACGTTTTAGAATATTGTAACAGTATTTATTACTTTTAAATGGAATCAAATTTAAATTAAAGAAAAACAAGAGGTATTCAACCGTGATTCATGACCTCAATGAAAATGGTTCATTGTAATAGTTTGAATGGAATAGGTTAAGAGAAAAATGAGGGAGAGGGGTGGAAAATTGAAGCAAAGACAATAAAACATAATTATAGAAACATATTTTTAATAAGTTTGTATATGCTTGAGGTTATGATAAAGGCAATAGGGTTAGGATTTTTTTTTAGATAGGCAATAGATTAAGATAAGGCAATAAGATAAATATAGAAAATGGATAAAGATAATAATACTTTAATATGTATTTTTGCCATGGGGGGATGATCCAGCATCTAAGAGGTAAATTTTACCAAAAATGATGACATTGGTTTTGAAACACTAAATTTTTTTTTCTGATAGGAATTAGATAAAAGTGCTTGCTATCTATTAGGGCTACTTCTCCTTGGTGGCAATAAGAACATTTTATCCATGTCTATTTCCATAATGAAAGGGGACAGGGAAGATAATTGAATAGATCTAATAAAACTTCATGATCATGGGAAAAGGCAATATTGGTGGGGCCGGCAGCCTGGTATATTCTCTCTACCCTGCTGTTCTTGCTACTTTGAGATTCCACCAACACACATAATATGTGCTGGTTGGGAGAATGAGGGGCTGAGGAAGTGGCAGAAGTCATCCTGTAGGTCTAGCTCTACAAAGCAAATGAAAATGGTTATCTTTTGAAAAAAGAGAAATGGAGAAAAGCAATGAAATGTTTCTATTTCAAGATCTTTAATTATGTAGAGATTTATTTTGCTTTCCATTTCAACATATATTTTACTTTTGTAGTTTATCTGTTAACTTTTGGGAAATTTCATTTTGCTTACTGCATCTGCCTCTCACCATGCAGTTCTTACCCAACCCAAGCCATGGCCACCCATACCCAATGTCTTCTCCACTCCTATCATTTTTTGATGTGCTATTCTACGGCTTTCTATTTCCATCATGTTAAAATTATTTTACTTTCTCACCAATGGGATCTCGATCTCCTTCTACTCCAACTTCATTTTCAGACCTCTCTAATGAAAACGTAGTCAATTGGGTGGAGTCATCGCATATTGTTTAGGTAGATAAATGAGTGGAAATTTTAGCACCTAGAACAGTGCCTGTGAATTGAGCATAGAGTCAGTAAATGTTATTGAAAATAATAAATAACAAAATTTCAAGCAGTAGATTTTGGTTCAATTTAAGGCAGCTCGGTTAACAGAGCTGTCCAAGACAGAACCAGGCTATTCTTTCAAATTATGAAAGGTTTTCATTCTGGACAACTAATTCCCAGTTTTTTATAATATGATTTCTTTATTAGATAGGCAGTTGGTCTGAAATTTTTTTTCCAAGTCTTAACTCTTAATGATCATTAGATTTATTTTCTACTTACCACTGAAGTTGAGTCTTATGTCTGCATTGCTTATGAAGAAGTGGACTTGCTTATGTAAAATGATTCACTTTTTATGTAAGATATTAGTCTTATATCAAAACAATCCTAGCTTTAAAAAATAAAGTTAACCTGCTTAGGTATTCAAAGAGCTTTTGCCGGAGGGTGTTTATTGAAATGAGCTGAGACAGAGAGACGTGACTGCACAGGCCTCCAGCACAGTAAGGGTAACCAGGTTGAGAGACAACTTGCTCAGCTGTTCAAAAGAAAGAAGTACTAGTTCCAGACTTGCTCCAGAGAAAAGCTCAAAGGGATTCCGCCCTGGCAGAACAAAGAACCCCAGGAGGGAGGCTTTGCTCCAAAAGAAGGGTTTTTGCTTCAGGAGAAGACTTTTCTACGAAAAGGAGACTGGCTGTTTCAAACTCAAACTCAAACTCAAAAAAAAAAAGGCTGATCTCATGGCTCTTAGCAAAATAGTGAGTAGAAAAAAAATATTAACTTGAATCCAGCTGAGAGCAGTGGATCAAAGTAAACCTATTGCATATCTAGGAAAAAAAATGACTGTTTCTTGCACTTAGCTCTTGCCTGCTTTTCCTTTGTTTTATATTTTGTATTTCTCTATTATTTATGGTTGGTAAATGTGCTTTGAAACTGTACGCCCTTTTTGTTTGTTTTCTCTGTATCATTCATATTTAATTCTAGGAACATTTATGGAATGTCTGTTACAAAGCAGATACTATGTAAGGTGCTATAGTTTAAAAGTGAGTGGGATATGGCCCCTTCCTATATGAGAGAGTAGTGAATAACCCACACAATTCATGATAATAGAGGGGAAGTGATTAAAAAGCATAGGTTTTGGAATAAGACAGACTAAGATTTACATCCTGATTTTATCATTTTTATTTATAAGAACTAAGATATATAAAATAAGTTATAATCTTAAGTTCCTTTATCTGTAAAATATATTATAGGTTATTGTGAAAATTAAATGAAATTATGTAATGAACTGAATTGAGTACCAACCCCACCCCAAATTTATATGTTGAAGTTCTAACTCCTGATGTGACTGCATCTGTTTTTAATAAATGTTCTTAATAATTAACTACTACGATTACTTCCACTGTTACTACTACCATAACTATTCAGTGAATATAAAAAAAATTCTATGACATCATTTCAAATATTATAATTTATATCATCTGTGACGGAATTGGAATGGATGCTGAGAAGAATATTTCTGACCCGAATCTTGAAGTATTAATCCATTTCTTTGTGCAGAGGAAAGCAAAAGTATTTCTAGGGGAAAAAAAAAGAGAGAGAGAGAGAGAGAGAGAGAAAACAGATTTGGGAGATTTTATTCACTAAACTGAAAGCTAGAAGACATGGTTATAAAGATACAGATCTCAGTTGTAAATGATATTAAGCCAGATGATCTCTGATTTCCTTCTAGCTCCTTTTTCTGTCTTGCTTTCTGCCTCATAAGTTGACTTATATGGACTTTAACTAGAGGTTTTTATGTCTTTGGCTTCCAAATGAGTCTGGCCAATGGGAAATCCCCAAAAATATCAGAGGGAGAGGAGAGAAAGATCAAGATATCTATTTCCCTAGTTACCTCCCTGGGAAGTAATGGACTGGCTCGGTCCACTAACTAATGATCAATACAAGTCATAAATTGACCTGTTCTACCTCTGAGTCTCTTTCTTTCCAGGTGTAACCTCTCCCTTATCTTGTTGCTTTGGACCTAAGGGTGGCAACAAATCTCCCCTTGAGTGTCCCAGGTTCCTGCGTTGTCCTTATGTAGTTTCCCACATCCTGTCCACACCACTGCTATTCATTTTTTTTGTAAATAAACTTTCCTAGAGTTTTCCTGATTCAAGTATACTCTTTGTTTCCTGTTAGAACTTTACTGATGAATAGTGATTGCTGTATTAAGACTTTGTTTATTCATTTATTTATTCTATCATAAACAAACATCTGTTAAATGCTCATCAAGGTGCTGCTAGACATTGTCTTTGGTCTCATGCAGTTTGAAGTCTGGTGTGAGGTGTATACAAATAAATAGAAATAATAATATAGTTTAATAGGTGTTAAAATAAGAAAAGTACAAGGTGCTTAGGACTACGTAGCAAGGACACCTTGCCTGGACACGATTGGGTGACAGGTAAGCAATATAAGGTTGAAACAATAGGGGAAAAAAATATTGAGCACAATGGAGATAAAAATATGGAAATTTAGTACACAACAATATGTTACTATACTTTGGGAATGACAATGGATGACAGAGAGTGGAACATGGTGGATTTAGCTGTATACATTTTGTCTAAAGAATTAGTCACAGAAAACCTATGGTGAGAATGGTTCATTAAGCCTTGGCCTGGACTAATTTGGATGTGGTCCTTGTCTTAAGTGCATTTGGGGATAAACTGACCTTATTGGATAAAGTCAACTTTGGTTTTTAATTGTTAGAGAGAGGTCTGGGCAAAATGTATAGTTGCTAAGCACAACTGGAAGTCATCTTGCTCTCAAACTTATCTTCTATATATCAGAAGCAATAATATTTTGATTTTCTAGTCCTCTACCATTGTTTCTCTCTCTTTTTACTCTAAAATTTCTAAAATGAATTATTAATGTCTGTATTATTCAGAGTTCTCCAGAGAAATAGAACCAATGAGATGTAGACATAGATTCTTACTTTAAGGAATTGGCTCAAGAGATAGGGGTGGTGGTGCTGTGGAATGTGCTTGGAAAATCCAAAATCTGTAAGATGGACTGACAAGCTGGAGACCCAGAGAAGAATTGGGATTGTAGTCTTGGGTCTGAAGGTAGACCGGTGACAGAATTCCATATTCCTTGAGAGACCTCAATCTTTTTTCTTAAAGCCTTTGGCTGATTGAAAGAAGCTCACCCACATTAAGGAGGGTAATCTGGTTTAATAAAAGTCTATTGATTTGTTCAATAATTACATCTAAAATATACCTTCATGGCAACACCCAGACTTGTGTTTAACCAAACAACTGGGTACCATAGCCTAACAGAGTTGACATATAAAATTAACCATCACAATGAATGTCCATGATCTCTATATCTTCTCTACCTGCTCCCTCACTCAGCCTTTAAGATGCTACATTCCAATCCCATCACTAACCCAAAATACAGCTTTCTTAAAGGCAATAAAGGCTTTTCTTATTAGTAAGTCCAGGAGCCTTTTAATTACCCTGGACCTTTTGGTAACATTTGGTATTCTTGGCCATCTTCACCCTTTTGGAACCACTCTTTTCCTTTTGATTTCTACACATCTGATCTTCTTTCTTCCTGCCCATTTAACCAGCTGTGTGCTTTCCCTAAAGCTTTGTTCTTAGTTTTGGGTTCTCTCCTTCAAATTTTTATTCTGGGAGAACACATTTATTATACTGGTTTGAACAGTCAGGTTTGTGTCTATGACTTCTGAATTTTCTTATGGCATGACTTCTCACCTAGGAGGTATCTTTGCACTATTATACTTCTTCATTTAATTACCACTAACATTGTAGTTTTTTCCCATGGCTTCTGGCTATCCCCTTAATCTGGTAAACTGATATGTATTTTAAAAATTTGGATCATACATCATTAGACTGTTATGTATTTTAAAAATTTGGATCATATATCTCCTTTGATCTCAAACCACAATCATTAGTATTCCAATGTAATCTACTCTACCTAATTCCCAAGGCTTTTCATGATTCTGTCAATGATATTTTTTATTCTTTTACTTTACAACATACTCTAATTAGGCAAATCTATTTACTATTACCAAATTCATTTTATCTAATCCCAATTAGGTAATCATTTGGTGCTGGATACTGGGAATACAGAAGGGAAAAATCCCTGCCCTTCATATACTGACAGCAGCAGAACAGTACCAGACACGTGAGAAGTATGTGTAGAACTTACCTGCACATGACTCATGTTAATGCAATTCAGCCTATGACTAAATATTTTAGTAGTGGTATAAACTAGTTTTTGTGGGCAAGTGACTTATTTGATGGGGGAGTAGGGTATAATATGACAGTCAATAGAAGCCAGGAATCAATGTGTGACCACAGAAATAAACCTTGGCGTCTCTCTCACACACACAAAATCTCAGTTTTCACTAGCTCAATGTTGTTTTAACAGGTTAAAGAGAATGAGCTTTGCAATAGCTCTAGAGGGATTAGTTTGAACTATAGGGGTGACGGTTTATGAGTGGCTATTCAAAATTGTGTAGCTCTGTATACACAATGACACTTAAGTCAGAGAAAGCCCTGCCCTTTCTCATCTGTCTTCAGTAAGGATCCCTCATTTAAGGTCCTTAACTACTGCCAAGCATTTAAGTTTGATCTGTCCTTTAAGGTCTAGCCCAAGAATTACTTCTTGCATAAACATTTTATTTGTTCTTTGTTTTCTGAGCAGCCTTGCAATCATTTATCTTCTCCTATAATCATACATTTAACTTAATAGTCAATTTTTTTATGTTATTATTTGCAATTGTTTTATATATGTTAGTCTTATTTGTTCTAATTAGTTAGTAGGTACTTTCTAGATAGGGACCATGCCTTGTCTTTATTCTTATCCTCTGATATTACTAGCATAATGGTTAGAAGGTAGCAGATATTCAATAAACACTTATTAGTTAACTAATATTTCTTTTTTTGGAAGAAGTGTGGAGAAGCAGAGAACAAACACACTCTGTATCTAATATGGTACAAGACCAGTACTAGCACATTATATATAATATATAATTTAATATTATAAAGGCGGAGTGAGGAAGATTTTCTTATTCCCAATTGTCAGATGAGGAAGCAGAGACATCTAGAGGTTAAATAATCTGACTAAGATTGCAATAATTTGTCACTATCCGATACAATCTTTGAAACTAGAGCAATCTGATTTCAGGGCCCATTAGTTCTCAAAGCCACCATACTACCTCCTTATTACACACACTTCCTGTAGCGGATGCTGCGAGGCACTGCCCAGATTCGTCCTTCAGGACAGAGATGCTCATTCTCCCAGGTGCTGGGAGTATTGATGGTTGAGAGTATTAGCTGTGTCTCTCTCTGAGACTTGCCCTAAAGAGAGCAGCCTCACCAGGGACAGTCAGTCCGTAGTCTGTGACTGGTGCATGTTGAGACTACTCTAAATGGCCTCAGAACTCCAGAGCTCTGGACAGGACTGGCTAAGCCTGAAGGTACATTACAGTTCAACTTTCTCTCTACCTAATCCCACTTTCTTCACTATATCACTCCTTATGTTTATCTCAGGAGCTCCCCTTAATAACTTCTTTCGTGTAAATCTCTGCTTCTCAAAGAACTGACCTGAAGCCTGTATCATGTTTCAAGGCAGATGGTTATCAGAAGAGCATGACATGTTCTTGTCTGTTACTCATGAAGCAAAGTAAAAAAATCTTGTCTGTTACTCATGAAGCAAAGTAAAAAAATATTCCAGAAAGACTTCCAGTATGAATGCTACAACTTGCCGTAAAGTGTTATTTCAGTATTTTCCTCCCTTCTTGGTTCCAATTGTAAACAAAAAAATTCTTACCATGAATAAGGCAGCATGAACTGTGTTGTTCTTTTCCCATAAAGCAATTCCCTCAAACTCATGCAAACTGTACAAGTATTATGGCTGACAATATTTGTGAGCATTTTTTTTCCAGAAAATGGAAGTATAATTCTAGTTCAAATCATTTGAGACTATCCAAAACACAGGGGAATTATTTGGACTCATACATACCGTGGTTCTTTTCTATTCCTGATGACATTTGATTAAAACTAGATTCCATATTTTTTAATTTTTAATTTTGACAAATGACTAAATTTTAACTTTTGCATTTTGCATACAAATTATAAAAACAATCTGTAAGTCATTGCTTGTGAATCTAACAACTCTGATTTCAGCTCTTTCATGTCTTTTTTTTACATTCGAGTATTAGATCATTTATAATGCACCTGAATCCTGCCGTGCATATGCAGCTACTGTTTGGACCATGGTCAGAATATTACTAAAAACAAAAAAGTCACTATGTAGAGCACAGCCTACTGATAGAAGTTAGCTGATGACTATTAAGGTACCAGAATGTAAACATGAGGGCAAAGCAGAAATGTGTACTGAGATATCACTCCTGAATCCCTGAGGGGTAATCTTTGCCCAGACACAAGATCTATCTTGGGAAAATGTGGGACAAGAAGAAAGAGTGGTGTAACTGGGGAGTCAAAAACAGCCTTTCACCTATAGGAACTCAACTCCCGGACAAATAACTAGAATATAGTGAAAATGGTTGAAGGAGAAGGCAAAAGAGTCAACATAAGTGTGTGTATTTCTATAGTTCTTGATTCTGTTTACCGTATTCTCAATGTAGGTAAATGGAGCTGATAAACCAATGAAAACTTTACCTCCAATTGCCCATTTCTGTCCAAGCTCCATCGGGGAGCTTCTGACCTTTCTTAGCTGGTAATTTAATATTCTTGGGACCTTAGATTTCATTTTGCCGAGTCTTGGGTTGTGAATTCTATTTTTTCCTCACACGAGTTCCCTTCTTCCAGCCATCCTGTAGTAAGAGTTCACTGCTGTGCTGCCATCCCTTGACAGTGCATCACCAGCCCATCACAGTCAAGATGTAATATATCGCGATCCCATCCCATGTAGCATAATTGGTAATTAGATTCAGTATCAATGAAAGAAAAATAATAGAGGGTCTCATTGTGTGTGATTATGTGCCAGACAGCATAGAACAAAGGGTACCTATCTGCGTTCATTATTGTTAGTAGAGCTCAAAGATCTAAAACTTTCAGCACTTTGTTTAGAACTAAGCAAGTAAAGAACCAGCACAAGCCCTGGGACACAGACAGGGGTGACAAGCATTAATAGTGCCATTATCTCAAGATAATGCTAAGCTGATAAAATATTTGACCATGGCCCAGGCTTTTATTTCCCATGGAAATATGGGTTTCAAATACCACAATCTATCACAGAGTTTCAAGGGGACTGCACATTTTGTGATGTATTAAATTCATGTAAACTGCCACTATGAAGATAGGAAATCTAATTTAGAGGAAAATATTCCAGCATAATAAAGAGGCTAAACTGAGGTGGTCACATTAGGGACACACTGGCTTTCTGGCTGACTATTTTCTTAATCAAGGAACATGTCAGTGGGAAGGCCACCAAAAATGATATGGGATTCAGAGCTGTCAGTTATTAGATGCACACAACAGGTAAATTAATATTTGGTGATAGGCTTCTGGTGCTTGGGGCTTGACAGCTTACGCAGTACCGCTTTGGCACTGCAAATAAGGGAAGATCAGATTCTTTGTCATAGTCAACCAAATATCACTATTCTCAAGCTGTCACTAAGCTGTTTAGAAATCTACATTAACTCTTTCAGAACACCAAGAGCCTCGTTAGAAAATAATTTTTTTCTAAAAATTTACCAGTTATTCGGAGAATTAGTTGAAAGAGCTACCAGCCTGTAGTTTCTGTTATATAATCAGGCTCTGAGATGGAAGAGACCAAATGGACTATCTCGTCCAATACTCCCCCTCCTCTCCATCCTCCTGGAGAGGTAAAAAATTGCCTCGGATCCTACCTCTCACCAGTGGCAGAGTAGAAAGAAGAACTCATCTCGATTCCATCCAATACGATATAAAAGAATAATTTGCGGAATACTTTGGTTACACCGACTACTTCACACATAATCCAACTGTGAGAAAAATAGCGGTTCCTTTTACAAGTGAGGAAACAAAGACCCAGCAGCAAAGCTACTTGCCTAATGTCAGGCGAAGTGGAAATTGTTAGCCAGTGGCGCTGATTCCAAGCTCCGTGGTCTTCATTGTATGCTGCTTGTGCTAAAACTACAATTGCTCTCTGATAAAAGTTTCCCTTGGAATAATGCATTCCCCTTATTACAGCTCTTTTCCAAATTTAAAAAGTATGAATATGTATACATTTTTTTTCACAAAAATCTTAGTGCGATTTAACTCAAGTTTAAACACTGGTTTAATCAAGTCTTTCTCTTCCTCCTCTTTTTTCCTGGCTTCCTTCTTCCTCCTCCTTCTCTTCTCATTTCTCCTCCTCTTCATCTACTTTCTTTTCTTTCTTTTTTCACTAGGGGAATAATGCTCCTCAAGATTAACTTGTCCTTTTCCATTTCTTGTACCATTCCTTCTAGTATGCATATGGAGTCTTCATTCTTTATTTGCACATCATTTAATATCTATAAACTTCTAAAGGTTATTGAGTCTTTCAGACTGTTTTTTATATAATCATTGTTCAAGTAAAATGTAAATGTGGTTTTTAGTTTTGAACTCACCCAGAACAAGTAAAAATGAACATTTTTATTTTTTAATATAAATGAGTGACATCTCTTACCACAACTGTCAAAAGCCCTGCAGTACACACGATCAGATTATACCACAAAGAGGCCAGAATGCTCATATTAAGCTCTAGTTCACTGAATTCTATCAGTCATCAGTTATGAAGGAACAATTTCCCCACAAGGGCCTGGTTAGAAAATGAACTCTTTCCTATTTGGAAGCTCTGGCTTAGACTACATTACCATCAAGACCACTAATGATAAGATTTAATGGACGCTTAAAAAAATTTGCTTAGATAAAAGCTCCTGTAATTGTTTTTAGACAATTCAAGTGGATTCAAGCCTGACAGCATTTTTTTTTTAAAGTGAGAATCTCTGAAACAGTGAGAAAGCATTCTATGAAGATAGCGCTGTGTCATGATCTTATTTTGAACAAGACGGGATGTGTGAAGGGGTGCAGCAAGCCGGGAGCTTTACTGGTAAGACAGAAAAAGAATATTCTGATCTCTTCCAAATTAAACTTTCAGGTGTATTACCACCCACTCCTTTTACCTCAGCTCCAAGTTCTAGAAGATTAACCAAAGCTCAGGCAGGTAGCTATAACGTTGATGGAGTCTCCTGGGTTGTTACTATTTTTAGGGTCCCTGAGGAAGCATCTAACTATAGCAGCAACAAAAACATTCCTAAGACATACTGCTGTTTGTTTGAGTCTCAGCAGGTGGAACAGTGGGGGCTATCATAAGAAGGCTAAAGAATATTCTTAGTCTTGATAAGTTTGAATAAACATTAGGTAATGTCTGTGTGGTTCAGAAAAAAATACCAGATTGAAAAACAGTCTATACAAGAGTTTGACTATCAAAGTGACCAAACTGAATCCATTATGGTAGGTGCATTCACACAGTGTAGTTAGTCTACATGCTCAACTTAAGGTAACATACACATTCATCAATTTATAATTACCCATATTTTATCTGGCATGCTACCTGAAGGACTGCCCTCATATGAGTATGTCACGAGAACATCGTCTCTGTAACCCTCTCCTAATACAAGCATCTCACGGTTATGAGTGTGCCTCTTGTGATTAAAGATGCACATTCCTATTCAACATGGTCCTTAAAAGTGCATGTAAATTATTTTATCTGATGTCCAGTTAAGGAAATAGCAATCTATTGTTACAGTGAAAGAAAAATTGGTGGTGTTAGACTTACTTGGAGAGGGTATAATACTAAAACTTTATAGATTATTGAAGAGCTTTTCAGAAGTAATTTTGATTTTGGAACCTAAATTTTACCTATGCCATTATTTCACTCTGATGATGCTCTACTCCACATACTTAACTATGATGTTCAGAAATTAGTTATGAGAGTAGGCGCAAGTCAAAGCCATTAAAAAATTCCTAATTCAGTGGTCACATACGACACAGCCCATCTTTCTTTTTATGTACTGCCAAAGCAGAATAGTAAACAATAAGAAACTGTGAGTACTATCTTCTTCAACTTCTCCTGGACTGATATTTATAGAGCTCATTTGCTTGATATTTTCAAGTCTTTCTCTCTCTCTCTCTTCTCTCTCTCTTCTCTTCTCTCTCTCGCTAAATGAAATATTCCATACACACACACACACACACACACACACACACACACACACACACACACATTATATTTTACCTAAACAGTTCTGTCCCACATGACTTAGAGAATATGCTAAAAATTAATTAGGAAATTCAAGAGACAAGCATATGCTCAAAAGAATTATTGCTGGGAAAAAAAAAGAATGACTCCTATAGAGTTATGAGCCAAAGAGTCAATCTCAGGTAGTCTCTCTGACTGGTATCATAAGTAAGCAGGAACATGCAACACAGGGCCCTCTGGAAGGTGAGTAGTTTCCATATCTTCATAATTCTAGCATCAGGACCTTCACTGAAATAATCAGGGGTCTCTGTCAGTTCAGGTAGTTATCAGATTTTATGCAAACAATGAAATGATTTATTGGAATAGCTTAATATATATTATAGAATGGATTATAGAATCCATACACATTTCATTGCTGAATCAAGCATAATCATATGCAACAGATTAGGAAAGATAGATTTATTTATATATCATTCTTTACTAAAGAATTGGAGAAAACCTTTAGGTAGTTCTGTCCAAGAGAATGATCTCAATGTGAATTCAGTCTGAATGCCTCATGTTTTTACAATATCTGAGTTCTGCAAATCTTCCTTGGTCCATCTCCACACTGTTCCTTATCCTACACGAGTCTGTGTTTAGGCATCACTTTTGCCTACTAGAGCCACTATTGCTGTTTTTAACATCCATTTGCAATCACTGAATGTTCACTTTATATATCAAGTATTTATTGATTGAATTACAGAAGAGAAGTTTTGTTTCTTCAAAATAAACTATAAAATCTACTCAATCTCTGCTATCTGTGGAATGTGGAATAGCATGCCTACTTGCTGGGCCCTGGCTTTTTTTTTGACCAACACAAGTTTTAGACCTTTTAGTTCCTATCACTATGTTTTTGACCCCTCTGCAGTTTGGGGAAGAGATTGTATTCCGTCCTATTGACCAGAAACTAAACTTCCTGATGGAATCTGAACAGTATAACTGTGTAAGTATCCCCCTTTCTTTGGTAGCTTGAGAGAGTACAGCTTACTCATCTAGTAGCTAGTGTTGCGTGAGCTGTTACATTCACAAGAGAAGAATGCATTAGAGGAAGCCAGAAAAGAGAAACCATTATAAAAGTTAAGAACCTTTATTAGGAGAAGCTGAATATATTCTTTGCCCAAGTCAAATTATTTTGGGGCTTTTTACTTATATTATTGCTAAGAAGGCTGAAATTTTGACCTCCAAATCACTATTATCTATAGTAAAGAAAGCAATCCTTAAGAAAAGAAATGCAGAAAGTGGAAAATTTTATTTGTTGGCATTCTGGAATCTTTATTCAAAATCTTAAATCTCTAAGGAATAGATTTGTAATGTTACAATTTCCTGTAGCATTTAGGTTTCAGAAATATTTCCCAGTAGGTTTGTTCCACCTTCCCATTTTAATCTTCTGTTCCTAGAAGAAAGTGACATTAAAAATATACAGAAAGTCATATTTTATAACTGGACTTCTAGTTGCTTTTTGACATTGAATGTGTGGCAATGCCTTGAGAATAAAATTCCTTTCCTACATCTAAATTTCCAATGAGCCTTGTGGTAGGGAGGGAAGAGAATTTTCCTGTATTAAAGGGAAGGGATCCTTGGACACAGGATGGAATAGGATCTAGCCTAGATGTTGAATCTAGTCCAAGGTTTTTCACAAATCCCTTAAGACACAAAGGTAGAAAATTCAAGCTCTGACACAAAAACCACTCTAATGATCTCACCAGGTATTTGCTTTGTGGTCTATGAGAACCTTACTTTTTTCTCCACCTTTTGAGAGATGGACCAGAGGGCAGTTTTCACGGCTGCAAATCTGGCATGATAATATTAGTTTGTGAAATTGGGCAATTTCTGAGATCACATTTCTTTTGTATGTTACAGAACTATCTTCTTTTCAAATCCAGTCATTGTCAGGTATTCATTTTCTTTACATCCTTGAGTTAAAATTACTATGGAAAAATTTGACATATAATGAAACACGCATATTTACATTCTTCTATTTGCTCTATATCTCAGTGGACCAAGAGTATGAAAAGATGGTGTGCAGCATAAATCATTGTTAAGCAATGATTATTAAAGATTTCAAAGGTATGCAGTATTAAACAAGGAACGTTCACTTTCTAAATCATCTGAGAAACAAAATTATTCTAATTGTAAATTCTGAATATTTTTATCATATTGAAAACAATCTTCTTAGAAGACCATTCATCCCGACTTCAAAATCGTCAGCAACTTCACTTACTATTCTAAGAAATAAAATCAAATTTCAATTAAGAAGTCAGAACCTTGGAGATGAGAGAGTTGGGTGATAAATGTTTCCTCATTTCTAGCAAACACTGGATTTTCTCTTTCACTCAAACAAAGAGGAAGCAGGTGAATCTCCAAAGCTGAGCTTTTTGGGGTGAGATTTTTCTCACAGCTCCACACCTAATTATCTGTGTGTACCATCGGCAGAGATTCTCAAGGTACTGCTTGTTGAAACTGACCTGGTAGGCATCCCAGGTTTTAAGAATGAATGAATACATAACTTTGCTGAATGCTGCTGAATATGTGATAATGTAATTAGTATTCCTGCCAGAAAGAATTGAAAATGAGATGTTGCATCTCTAGGGATGTTTGTACTTCTCTGTAAATAGTTTCTCTTAAAAAGCACAACATACCTATGAGCTAAGCAAAAAGGTTCACTCTGTATTAAAGTGCCATTATGCTACAGATGATGTGGATGAAGGGCTTACTGAATAGTCACTCCCAGATTGACAGGGGAAAACCATCATTTACATATTTTCCAAGCACTTTGAGTCCCAAAGGCATTTGGTTTCTTCAAAGGACAAAGAAAGCCATTTGGGTTAAAAATAATCCACCAGAGGAACACAATAGTGACCCATTGCTAGAATCTCCATAACTCTAAAAATAAACATAAAAATTTATTTGATACTAAGTAGAAGGAAAACAAACTATTTGAGATGAAGTACTTTTCAAAACGAGGATTTTAAACAAAATGTGATGTTTCAAAATCACCACAAATTGCTGCCCCGATTTGTTTAAACATTAAAGTGGTTACCATATTGGCACCAAATCAAGTCAATCTAATCAATTTCCCCTTGGATACTTCAGTAACTCGGAATTTAAATGTTAATCAGTTCCATTTGGATTATTTACATACAGGTGCATAGGAAATAATCCAGTGAATTGTTGCCCAATATTTGTTAGCTAAAACTGAAAAGACAAGAATTTTTTTTTCTTCCTTCCAAAACATTTGCAAAAGATAAGTGAACTTCCTTCAGACTCAGCAGGACTTCCTCAGTCTGGCTGTGTTTCAACTCAAAATGATATCCTCCTCATAAACAAGCATACGGGTGTCAGTTTATCTCTCACTAAAAACAAGAATAGAGAAGTATGTCTCATGGCTAAGGACTCAAATCAGAAAAATATCTAAAGAGTGGCTGTAAATGGGTCCAGTCTCTTTAAAGAAATCAATAAAAACTAAGAGGAAAGCAGACGAAAACCTGGGCCAAGTTCTGTGATTCTGAACAAGTCACTTAAGTTGTCTGAGCTTCAATTTCTGCTTGTGTTAAAGAAAGCAATTTGAACTGGTTGTGCCTTCATTTATTCAAATATATTGAGTGCTTGCAATTTTCCAGTTACTGTGATAGTTACTGGGATCCCTACTGCCGAACCACCTTAGGGAGCCTACATCCTGTTGCGCTGAAGTAGGTTTTCTGCATTTTTTTTTTGTTTGTTTAAATTGACGCCATCTTGGTTTATTACTCTTAAAACTGGGAAGAAAAGATTACGTTAAGTCAGCATGAACTATGCCTTTTAATCTTACAAAGCTGGGACCAACCTTGCTTAATTAAGATCCAACGGTAGGTATGAATAATTAATGAATTTATAAGAATTGGCCCATTTTTAGTATCTGTGGCTTTTATTAGCTAAAGATTCTGTATCATCTTAAAAATGGCTTCCAGTATTGATCACTTTTTAGATGTTAGCAAAACCTGCTTAGAGTACTATGCATTTTTGACCTCTTGGTTTCCCAGATAATGGTTTTTCTCTACTTAGATTGCCTTCCCTTGTTAATCTTTATCCTTCCTAAAGCAACCTTCTCTTGCTGACCTAAGAACTTTGCTAAATCCTACACAAATATTTGTCCAATAATGTTAGCTTCCATTTCAAAAAGTGAACAGCTATTATTTATTGAGCAATTATATGTTTAAGGCACTGAACTAGACTCTCTATATACATAAATTCTCTCTGTCCATAGATTTCTATAATCTTAGTGCCATTCTTCATCTCTGTTTCATTCATTCATTTGTCCCTCATTGATTGATTGATTCATTCATTTATTGCTTCATTTAACACATATTTTTGACCATTTTCTGTGTGTGACATTATTCTAAGTGCTGGAGATATAGTAGAGAGCAAAAAAATTTCTGCTTTCATGGAGCTTAGCTTCAAACTAGATGACAAGTTCCTAAAAGATGGGCTCATTTTACTCTTTTCATTTGTTCTTGTTTTGTTTTGCATGCAGTAGAAAAATAAATATTTGTTTTTGAAAAAAACCTAGATGCTTATCTTAAAGAGGAAAAAATATAGAAACCTAGAAGCAGTAAGACTAACTTAAAGTATATATATTATAGAGACGATGGGATCGTCATGCAGCAACTCTATAGATAATTTGATTAAAATAAAGTGCTATTTGTATCACTTCCACTGTATCCACATTGAAAGGGCTATTGTTTAAGCTAGTTTTAGGAATAATTGAGAAGCAAAACATGTGCTTCTCAGCATCGAACTCAATGCCTTTCTTCCCTTCTTTCTTTTCCTCCTCCTTTATTCTTCTTTTCTTCCACTTATCGTAATAACATTTGTTATAAACTTTGCATTATTCATCTCAAAAGTATTAGCATTTAAGAGATGAGCAGTAGAAGGATATTGCATTATATATAAAATTATAGAATCACAGAAGTACTGTGATTCAGGAGTAGGGAAGTTTTATCCAGGCAATCAAACTTAAAATTATGCTACCTAGCAGTGATCAGCTGCTTATAAAGAAAAGCTCCATCATTCTTGGCAATCAAGGTAAAGAAGTGGTATAATAGTAATAGTGTGCCAGAATTTTTACTTTTTAGCCTAAGAATTTTTTAGCAACCGTTTTCTAAACTCAACATGCATTAACTTTTTGAAAGGTTAATTCTAGAACCTAATAACCAAGAAAACTTATTGGCTGGAAAGTTTGATAAGGACAACAGAAAGAAGGGGAAACAAATCTGTTTTTGTAAGGATATATACAGCTGATCAAGCTCTCCCAACAGCACACAGATTTCCTGACTTTCAATCTGACACCCATAAATATTCGAGCTCAGTAGGTCTTTGGGTTCCCCGGTCTCTATAAATATACCGTAGCTTTTGATTGTTTTATGATGGAAGTTTATTTTATTTTATTTTTGCCTGCACAGTTGGCTTTGTTTTTTTCTATGCTTTATAGACTCTTGTCTTTTTATTAGTTCAGTGTTCCCTGTTGATTTTTTTTTTTTTCCTGCTGTCCCCACCAGAACCTCACTGTAAACAAGAATGTTGTATCTCAGTGGGTTATTTTCTGTTAATGACCTGTGATACAGTATATAAATAAACCAGAGAGTCATCCACAGGTGCAGTTTATTAGAGTTATTGCACTGTGCCTTGGGTAATGTTCCTCGGTTCTTTAAAACTTTGCTGCTTTGAGAAGCAAAGGGCCCAGCAAGCTGGCAGTTTTGAAGAAAGAAAAATGAGCCCGTCTTTTTGCAATGGATGGGAACCCAGCCTAATAATCATCATTTTAATTTCTCAGTGTCAACGTCTAGGTTGCTATATGACTTAAAAAATTCCACTAAGCCAAATTACCCAGATAAAGCAGTCTGATCCTAATAGCTGTCTTAAGCAAGAGTAGAGAGAACACACATTGGTCCCTTCCCAGACATAAAAAATAAAACCACGGGAAAAAGCACACACTATACTGCTCAATTAGAACAAGAGGGATTGTTTTGGGTTGCACACAGGTGCATAATGAAGGCCGATAATGATAGTTTATTAATGAGTTCTCATAACCCCTGGCGAGGTAGGTATTATTAAGACTCAGGTTCATGGGGGCCAACGGAGGCTAAGTAACTCGCTCAGGGCCATGCGGTGAATCAGTCCCTGTGTGGGAAACAAAGATGCCAAATGGCCTCTTGCCACACCTTGTGCTCTAACCACTAGATCATGGTCTGTCTTTGTCTTGAAATGAAATCACAGAAGTGAAAGTGGAGCTGAAGAGTCAAGAGACAGAGGGATATTTGGTAATGGTTTCAGAAGGGAACTGAAAAGCAATAAAGGGCTCTGAAGACACTATAACATGCTTCAATGAGCAGATATGTGCTTGTGGTTTTGAAATACATTAGGAACAGATTCTGCCACACATCAGAAGCATTCAGGACTTGGAGAAGACAAGGGAAGGAGCAGAGGTAAAGTGGAAAGTACGGTGGAGGAGACTAATGTTCTGAACATTCTATATTATTATGTAATGTGCTTATAACATAATTTAGCTTCAAATCTTGTTGGTGTTGCTGTGTAGAGAATAAGCCTGCAGGCTTCTACCTTACTAATTGTGAGCAGAATAGTAGTAGATATTCTTCTATTTTTTTCTGTTTTCTTATTATTCATAATAAAATAATATTCACTTATAAATATTCATAATTATCTATTATTGGTATTTTTAAGAAATCTCTAAATTTTTGCCACTAGTATCCAGGATGACTCTATTCAGAACTAACAAAAGCAGCCTATGCATAACAAATCCACAGTAATTTAAGACGTTTAACTCGTGCATGCACAGCCATACCTGTTGCCAAAACGATGAGTTTCACTTTGATGCATCTCAATCTTCGAATTTGTTACAGGTACTTTATCAGACAGACATACTTATTTGCTGTATTTGTTCTGGAAATATTTCTGCTTAGTGGAACTGCATTATCAGTTGGCTCCGCTGTTTTATCAAATATATTGAAAGCATGCAGTTTATGCCATTGCACAAAATTAGTTTGGTGAGTTTGCATTCCAGCACACTTCATTCAAGTTTACTAATTTAACTGAGAGTGAACTATTAATGCACAATCTTAGAAACAAAATATCAGCACATAGATTTCACAATAGCCAAGTTAGAGCTATCCCTAGTTACATGTTCTATTGTCTTATTTGCAATCCTTTGGTGTCATTATTATTTAATTCTCTGGGCACCATTATTGTTCAGCTAGAGAACACCTGTTACTTGAGATGCTGGTAGCAGGACAATGGCATTTTTCTTTGTTGTTGGCTTAAATAAGAGAAGCAGAGCCGTCAGAGTGAAAAAATCATACCTGAGTTCTCTGCTCATACATGTCATGTCTTTAGTATTTCTTACCAATACTTTTGGGGGATTGATGGTCAAGTAAGCAAGGACCTTCATAAGCACTTTTCTCTGTATGGATTATTTATGGGGTTTATATTTTAATAGTCTCCTTATTAATTATATACCAAGACATGGTTAAGATGGCAAGAGAGAAGAAGGCCACTTATAATAATGACGTCGGCTTTTCTCACTTCATGGAAACTTGTAAATCATTATCTAATGCTAAATCCACCAACTACTTGGTATAGCAATTTTGTTGTTGTTGTTGTTTACTTTTCTGGAGAGAAGGAAGAAACACCTGAAATACTTGTTTACCGCCAGGCAAACCATATTTTTAACAAAGCAGCTACATCAAACACTGTGATGCTTTTTTAACAACTAATGTTTAAAAATTATTATAAATCACAGTTCTGTTAGAGGCACAAGTTTCTCAGAACTTTTAGCCTTCACTGGCCTACCAAATTTGTCATTTGCTTGGAATATTACATTTTTATTATTTCATACCTAACTTTCATTTTTACTAATTTGATTTCAAACTTACTAGATAAGAACAGAGAAATAAAAAATCTTACCTTTTGTCTTCTTTCAGAAATGACTTCAGAGTCATTTGTTTCAAACATTTGAAACAAATGTTTGTATATTTTTATTAAATGCGTATATGAATGTATAACATACTTAATTTTTTAGTGATTTAAATGAAATGTAATATTTTATCAAAAGTTATAACTTAATATCAAAAAACACTATCAAAAGGGCCTCCAGAGGTTAAAATGGTAAGATATTTGAGAGAATTAAATGGCTTCTTCCTGCTGCTTCCATTAGTTGTAGCTTCTGGGAGCTTCAGACACCTGAGGGTACAGGGCTGAGTGGTTGGAAGTCTCAGAGCAGGTTGGCAGGAAATGACCTGCTAGAGGGAAGCATCAAAGTGGACCGGGGGAAAGGATGAGCTAATGCTACAGAAAGGCCCAGGACACCTGTGATATACTGGAGTGTTGGATGATGCATATATAGCTTTCTTTTTCTCCCTCTATATTATTTTACTACCTGGTTTTCTCTTGAACTGGTGAGGAATTGTGATATTAGTAATCATAGTAGCTTCACTTTTGAAGAGAAGTTAGAGATTTACTCAAACTAGCACCTAATGCCTAAATCCGTAACACAATATTCTTGCTAAATAGAAATCCATCTCCACCCGAATACTTACAGCAACAGTGAATTTACCATGTCTCAAGGTAACTGTTCAAAATTCTGCCTCCCTGTAGCTTTCACCCATTCATCTTGTCTGTCTTGTGGGGCAACCATAATAAACAATTCTCTTTCAGGTGTAATGCTTCAGAGTTTTGACATCTGGTCAGTTCTGCCTTTCCTGACAAGAGAATGCTGTGTTATGTCAGAAGTTCTTCAGGTCATATGGTTCTGAGTCTGTACTTATCTTCCTTGTTATTGTTTTCTGAATGCACACTGGTTTGTCAAGATCTCAACCATATGTTTTTGAAGAATGGAAACAATATTCCAGATATGGTGTAATCAGTGTAGTGCGTAATAGAGAAATTGATATCTAAGGTCTAGATAGCATACCTCTACTAATGCCATATGAATTTGCTTAAATAGTTGATGAGTTGTATCACAGAATTGACTTATAGTAAACCTGAGATCAGTAAAAAAACTTCAGACATTTTCATATATATATATAATCTTCCAATTATCTCTTTGCTATCCTGCCTTTATGTTTCATAAGATCATATTAATAGAGAAAGTGTTTAGAAAAAGGGAGATAAAATAAGTAACCATTCTCTTGCACGCTTATAAGCTCTCACCTGAAGTATGTATTGGTTTGCAACCTTGGGAGTTTGAGGGGTGAAATCTGAAACTGGCCCCTCTACGTGGAGAGCAAGAGAGACCAAAGAAAGAGACAGACCACTTCATATGGGCAGGTAGCAGGTTTAATAAGCAAGGGAACTTACGTCTAAGGCTTGGCATGGATGGTCCCAAGACAAATAGTTCTTGGCACTCATTCATCAGAATCTTAAGTTTATATCAAGGTCTGGGTTCAGTCATGTGTACAGTCCAGATGGTCTGAACAGCACCTACTTTCTCAAGCTGCATCTCTGAAATAGCGTCACTTATGGGAACGGTGGCTAGAATGTACATTCAAGGACAGGGGAGAGGGTATAGAACCTCCAATTGCCCAGGTCTAGCTTGAAGGTCAACATGTCCTCTCAATGACCTCCTCTAACAATATGTAATTTCTGCATCCTTCACTTTGAGATATTATGTAGTATTTCTGGGGTAAGGACAAGAATATTAGGGGATTTAAAGAAATGTCCTACAAGGTACTGTCAAAGGAACTGGGAAGGTAGCATAAAGAAGAAATGATGTGAGAGCTATTTCTTTTGAGCGATCTCTTTGTATATCTGAACAACTGCTAACCAAAGGTACAAATTAAACTAATTGATATATATTAAAGGCAAAACTGAATTCAACACTAGGAAGAAATTTTTTACCATTAGATATTTTTCAAAAGTGGCTTAGGCTGTTTTGATCAATAGTGAGCTGCCTGTCATCGACAGTTTAAAAAGTGGAAATTTTCCAACTAAGATACTGTTAAGGGCATTAACTTGTCTGATAGAGCCTGGAGCTAAAGTATTTTTGTATATCTATATTAATGAGTTTACAAACATATTTGGAACCAAAAGACATTCATGTTTATCCTCATTAAATGTTATTTTATTACTTTGGCCCAATCTTTGTCATATCTTGGAATTTGGTGTCATTTGCATATTTTATAAATGTTGTTTTTATTAGGGCTCCAGTTGTTCCTCAACACTGGGTAGCATGTGAAAGCTCATAAAGGTATTAATCAGAGAAGAGTTTCTGGCTGTAATAAAGAACAAAAAGCATTTATCTGAGGAAAAGAAAAAAAAAAGAGTTACAACTCAGGAGATGCAGATTCAGGTAGCAACTCAAACTATGCTCTGGAAGAACAAAGAAAGGCACAGTTTATAAAGGCAAAAGCCACAAAGTGTAATTTTATTCATGCAAATGAAGGATTGCTGGCTAGGTTAACAGGGATTGTTGAGTCCCAATACACAAAAAGCAGGTGGGGCAAAAACTACAAGGAGGAGGTGGAGTCCATATGTGGCCATACAGCAGTTCTTGTTCTAGGATGTTTATGGCTCAGCCTTGAGTTTAGCAACAGGATTAACAACTTAACGGCAGCTCTAAGAACTGAAGCACAAGATGTGCATAGGCCTCACTTCCTTAATAGACTCTGGACCCTATTTTAAGTGGCTCTCTTTATTTTCTCCCTTATCAAAGGAAAAAAATTATTTACTACACATTTTACTATTTTATTCTACAAGATATCTTGGACAAATTTGTTTATATGAGCACACTTACTATAGATGTGTTTACTCTTTAATGTAGAACCCACTAGAAGCTTTGGCCCAGATTGAGGGATGGCATCAGGGCATGATGGACTTCAAGTCTTGAATCTGCTATGGGAGACAAAGAGTCTTGGCTAAGAAATGACCATTCAGTTTGAAATACACAAATGGTGAAGGGAGGAATAGCCTGGACTGCAAAATGAAGCAGTGGTTTGGAGGAGGTTGGAATTGTAGGAAATTAGAGCTTCCACATCCAGAAAACAATGGAAGCAACTGGGCATAGGGGAGACAGAAGTGGTTGGTCAGTTAGAGTGGACAGAGTGAAGGGAGGGTTCAGTTTAAAAGATGAGTCAAAAACAAACCTCATGGGCAAATCAGCTTCTGCTCCAGAATCTACTTATGGACCCATAGGATACAGGAGATGGTCCTCAGAAGACTGAGAATATGGCCAATGATAGACACTCAATTCTGTTCTGTAATTTTTGTCTTTAACATACTTTCCTCTGTCTGGAGTTTGGGACTTTTGTATATTTTGCTCCTAATTATCTTCTTTAAATATTCATAATTTTCTAAATATTCTAAACGGTGACATAGATTATATCTGCAAATTATTCCAACCCAGGAAATATAACTCATTTGGACCTAGATATTTAAACAGTTTGGTTAAAAGATCCCATGGCATCCCAGAATTTCAAACTTAAAAGTCTCTGAACCATTAAAGTTTTTTTTCCCCTTAAAGTTGATGCTAACTTTCTCTTTTAACTTGTACTGATGTAAGCCATTAATTATACCTCAGTGCCACTACCACATCCCACATGCCTCTTCTGAGAAGGAATATTTTATGGCATATTTTGCTATTTTGTGACTTTGGGTATAATTGCATTAAGAAATGACAGAGGGATAAAAATGCTGCCTGTGGTTAACAGTGAGAAGAAAGGGACATGTCTGTCAATATCAATAACACAGACAGTGAAGTTACTGTGGCTGCCTCGGTGTGGTATATCTATGAATCATGTTATTGAAGTGTAGGGTTTTGAAACCATGTAAGATTTAAGAAGACAGAGAGACAAGTAGTTGAAGGTTTTCAGTGACTGTGTGAATAAAAAAATGAAAAAAAAAATGTATAGCACAAAGCCTAAATATCTTAAGCATTTATCGATCAAGTGAGTTTGACATTAGAAGGAGAATATAAGTACTGATTGCTTAGTTGGTCATGAACAAGCTGGAATATACCAAGCAAAACAGAAAACTGAAGGTGAATATTTAGAAAATTGTCTATACAAAATTCAAGGAGTATTATGGTGTAAAGTTTCAGAAAACTTGTTGGAAAAGTATTTATATAGATCATGATGTAGCTGAAAATTGCACTGATGGATCTGACAGCATAATATATGAAAAAAGAAAAATATTCTATGAACAAGTTTATAATATCGATGTGCTATATTCCTATAAAAACCTTTAACATTGTCCATGAGAGAACACCATCAGAATAGGACATAGGGGTTTGTTTCCTAGAATCCAGTGCTGCAGGCACACACCAGCTGAAGCTGTCAGAGACTGAGAAAGCCAGCATGAAATATTTGAAAGAGGTGTACAATTTACCCGTGCATTATTATATGCACAAGCTCATTGCAAAAAAGCTATATTGAAAAATAATCTGTAAAATTTTATTGTTTCTGGACACAAATCTCTTCCTGGAACTTCTTGTAAATAGAAGATGTTTTGGTATTTAATTCCTCTCAATGAGGCATTTGGCCTTGTGACTACTGTTTTATTCTCTCCCATTCCAACCTGGTACATATAACAATGGTGACACTTGTAAGGGAGTGAAAAAAATCTTTTTCCTCCACCTATCTTAGGTTCATTGACTAGATCCCTGTAAATTAGACTGGCAAAAGATGGGTTAACTAGAAAAAAAAATCTATTAACATGTGTATTGCACATATGCATGGGAACACTCTGAGATGAATAACTCAAAGGGGTGATTAGAACTCAGGCTTATATAACATCTTAATAAAAGGATAATAAACTTTTAGAGACATGACATGACAAAGGAAAAAACTTTGAGCTTCTAAGGTGGCAAATTATGGTAAGGTAAATATATAAGGGAACTAATGGAAGATAAGGGCTAGTTAGTAAAATTTTTTATGTAGATTCCTTTGGTGCCATCTCTGGGCTAGTAAGGGTAACTTTTGTCCTTCCTGGTAGAGAGGAGGAGGAAGACACCTTTACAAATTATGTCCTGCTTTTAGGCAAATAGGGGAAGGGCAGAGAGCTCTTTGTTTGTATCTGCTTCTTCTCAATTAATCCTCATGTCAAAATAATCCTATGCCAATGCGACATATTTTGGGGTGGCATGTTCTGCTATACTTCACATGGATGTAGCCCTTTCTTAAAGACTCTCATGCAGACAGATAGTGTAAACATTTATGGAATGTATAGCACAAGTCTAGTTTGAATCTGTGTATGGTTACAACTTTTTAAAAATCAGAAATAAAATGCTCTCATTTATCAGTTTATTTCTATATACATAATCTATAACGATATTTATACTTTTTTATCTGACTTTTGGTAATTATTTCTACATTTTATTGGAGAAATTTTAATGTGATTGATTATGGGGTGTTGCCAGAGGCCCTTTATTTTTAATACACAGTATACGCATATATTGCCATTATGGAACCTGAAAAAAATTGAATTTTGACATACTTCTGGCCTGATATTTTTCAGATATAGAGCTGAATATATTTACTATGTGATTATTTATTCATTTTCTCCCCACTAGATTATGAGTTCCACAAAAACAGCACTTATATCTGCTTTGTTTTCATTTTATTACTAAGACATTTCTACATTCGTAGTAGGAGATAGATACCTATTTAAGAATACGTTAAAATGGAATGTTACTCTTGAAATTTCTCCTTTCTTATCCCAAGGTAAAATTCCTCTTTATCCTATTATTCCATGCCTAGTTTGAAGGCGATTCACTGAAGGTGATTACTGGTTTGCATCCTCTCAGACATCTGATGTCCTGATATCCTTTTTCCTAAGCATCGTGCACATCCCTCTCTTCTTTGTTAGTCATCCTGCTGAGAATGCAGATTTAAAAGTTTTATTTTCTTTTCTCTTTGAATGTTTTAAAAGTTTTGTTTTCTTTTCTCTTGGACCTGCCTAGTCCAACCCCAAGTAGTTCAAGGGTCAGCTATATTGATGGGAGATTATATTGAGAGGAAGCTCAGGAATTTATTGTCATTTAGATAGTGATAAAATTTTGTGAAATTCTCTCTCTCTGTCTGCTTTGATCTGAGACATCACCTAATCTAGGAGTATGGAAAAGATCAGTAGACCAAAACAAACAAACAAACAAACAAAAAGCCCCATATGTTCAAAAACAATCAGACATCTATTTTTTTCTTATTAGAGTTCCTGATATTATTACCTGAGAATATGTGGAAAAAGCCTGTACTCTGCTAGTATACTTTATATCATGTGCTATCTTCCATTGTATGTAATGTTTCAGATTTACTTATGAATGTAATGCATTTTTCCAAATACCAATCAACTCCATTTAAACTCTTTGATCAGTTGAGTAACTTACTTGCCAACCACATATTCCCCAGTGTTCTTTCTGCACCTTCTTTCTCATACCTGGGAAACGATTTCACTTTCAGAAAGATAAATCTCTAATGAGTCCTTAGGAATTTTTGTTCAAAGATGTTCAGTCCACCAGGGATCAGCTAAGAAGGTGTCTGAAGTGTGAATTACTAACTGATTAGAAGCCAGCACTAGACTTTTTTTTTTTCTATTTCTTGAGGTCGCCCATCAAATTCAAACCATGTTTTAAATTCCAACTAATACCAAAGCCTTTAAAAAAAAAAGCCATTTTTTTAAATTACTTTTTTTTATTGAGAAGAATATGTCAAATTCACAGCTCTCAAATTTGTGGTGAATGAAAAATAATGCTTCGATAAACCTTGACCCTTTGCAAACAGTACAATATTAGATGCTTTAAATAATGCACTTGCTGACACTCTGGGTCCAAAATTTGTTTTATAGACAATGTGATTATTACCAAATAGTAGTTTATTATTAGAAATTAGAAAGTTTTAAAGAATTTCATAAATAGAAAGTTTTAAAGCATCTGAATATATTAAAAAAAATACAAAAGAATAATGTTAACTTCTTTAGTTCTTGCTTTAATTGAATTTTAGAAAAATTTCAGCTTTTAATCAGCTGGCAAAAATATGGAAAAATCCATAACTATCTATTCCTTGTGGTTCTTTCTCATTAGACAGAAAACAACATCAACTGAGATGCTATTTAAATCAGATGAAGCTTAGTCTGAAAGGAGTCGATTATTTTTAGGTGATATGATGAACAGAGCAATTATTTTTTGTGTATATGAGGATACATCTCCAAATTTGTGTCTTTATTTCTCCACTCCTGGGAAGAGAGTCCTTCTTAGGAAATTTTCAATACTTAATGTTAAGAAAGAAGGAAAGGAAGGAAATGTTAAATTAATTAAACAAGGAGGCCCTTAGACTGAGGTGGCTCTAATACCTTGGTGGCATAGGTGAGAAAACCAATATCTAAGCATGTAAATGCCTCAGGGTTACAAAATCAGAACTCTAAGAACAACCAATCACAAACAGCCAACTAGGCTTTAAGTTATAGCCAATCAATAATTTCCTTACTTTGCCTCTGCCTTTTCTCTAAAGTCTCTCTCTGAGATCCTGTCCACTTCCAGTTTGGTGCTGGCCAATTCCGATTGATTGTTGCTCAAATAAACTCTTAAAATTTTTAATATGCCTCGGGGTTTTTTCTTTTTCTTTTTTTTTACCAGAAAGATAAGGAAGGAAGGAAGGAAGGAAGGAAGGAAGGAAGGAAGGGAGAGGGAGGGAGGGAGGGAGGGAGGAAGGAAGGAAAGAAGGAAGGAAAGAAGAAAGGAAGGAAGGAAGGAAGGAAAGGAGTGGGGAAGAAGGGAAAGACAGGACAGAATTATTAAAAATTTTAAAAACCCTAAAATTTTGCTCCACTGTGTCCCCTAGGTAGAAAAGTTGTATTGCCTTGTGTTATTAAAATATAGAATTCTCTTTTATTTAGTCGGTTTCATTTTTTTTTTTATGTTAATGGCTGTTACTTAAAAGTTTCAAAAAACTCACAGAATTTGGTTGAAATGACTTAAATCATCTGAGGTTGAAATGACTTAAATTTAAGTCATCTGAGGTTGAAATGACTTAAATCATTCGGTTTAAACTAATACCACTGGTTGGTTCATCTTATGCAAAGGAGTTACAGGTCTCAGTGAAAGGTTGTACTTTTCTTTCCTTCCGACCTTCTGCTTAGGAAGCTGAATAGAAACTTTAAATCTTAAATTAAAGAATCTTCTCTCATTCAATTTAGAGGAGAGAAATTGAAGATTGCTTAGTCTAGAGAACTTTCAAAGGCTTGATACCTAAATGCATTCCTTGGGTGAATTTTTCCCGGTGATGTGACATCATTTGAATACATTGAAGCCTCATCATTTACCAGGTTGGTAATAATTTTGAATCAAAAATAGGCCTCCATAGGAATGTGGCTTGAACCAATAACAAGCAACGCTGCTTCCTTAGTGATAAATTGACAGTAAAGCCCAATCCTGAAAATCTCTTATATTATTTAGAGGAGCAGTGATCAAAGACAGAAGAGAAGAAAGAGCTGGCAGCCTCGTATATTCAACCGCTGATGCTGAGATAGTGTCAGTAATAGGGAAGGCAGTTACTACCAGGCAGAGCTGGAGAGCAGCTTTAAACTTCACATTCATATATCTCCTGGAGAAGTCAGAGGCAAGAATGAAAAAAAGATCAGCACAATGTCTTCCTGAAGCTTTTTAAAACTAGCTATACAAATTGCTGTTTTCCAATAGGACTGAGGCAAATGTAAATTTCGGTAGAACAAAAGAATTGGGATGTTACTGGTATGCTCATAGGGATCATAAGAAAATGCTAAGGGTGGGCTGCTGAGGGTGTTTTCAATCCAGGGAAAAATCTTGTCACTCCCTTTTCCAATTTGTACAACATTAAGTTGTGAGACTAATCTTTCTAAAGTCCAGTTTTCTCCACATCACTTTTTGTTTAAAATTCCCTGTGCTTCTTCCCTGCTCGTAGACTCTAGTGTTTCAGGATAACTCCACCAAATTATTGGACACATTAAGAATTGATGATCAAATTTAAATAAGAGTTTATTGGCAATCTACACTATAGCTTCCTAAAAATTTAAAGTTACAGCTATACAACATATTCTAGCAGATCTTAATTTTTATTGATGAAATATTAATTTATATGTTTGCATTTTTCATAATAAAACATTGTCTTTTTAAATAAGACAAATAATTCAATGATCCAACCCTCCATAACATATATATGGCAATACCTAAAACTAAACCACATATTTCCAGTTTATTCATCCCTATATATTACAGCATGGTGACTATATGCATTGATTCTAGCCATTCAATTACTTTTATAGTGCTCTGTTTCACTCTTCCTCGTTTTAAAAAATGTTTTTTCTTTTTTTAATATTCTCTATTAATTTTATAGCAGTTTCCAGTTGATTCTATAATCTATGTGATTATGTTTTAATATTTTGCTCCATGTTTTCTCAGCAGTCTTACACAGGTTTCACTCACATTTATACTTCTTAAAAATTTTAAGCATGTAAGTATAAGAGTTCAGAAATGTATGCAATTTTCATATATGATATTAACTTAAATGTAAATAAACATAAATAACACAAGGTCAGAAGAATCTTATGTCATAAATTAGAGGATAACTTTGTTTAGACAATATTGTACCATTTTTGTGCTTATATTATAACATAATAATTAAGCTTTTATTAAAATAAAAGGCAGCAGAGTGTATATATGTGTGTGTGTGTACATATATATATAATCTTCCGTTCCTCCCTCCGTCTCTCCTCTCTCTCTTCTTTCTTGTCCATTGTACTGGAAGTGGAAATTTAGGATGACTCACGATTTGGAATTTAAGTTCTTAAAATATTTCTAACTTAGTAGTAGCTACTTTTCTACATAAAACTTCAAATTTCACTTGAGTACACTGTCCAATCACGATAGTCTTGCTGTTTCTCCGCCTTGCTTAGATTGTTTCTGTCATAACAGTACCTAACTCTTTGTTTGTTCTTACTTTACCTTGGTCACATCTGTCAGGCTCCAGTCTCATATATGCCTTCTTTGATCTCCTAAAACCATGTCATCCAACCCATTTTACACTTAATCGTAGTCCTATGCATGCCCTTTGCTAGTGGCTTGCTTTGCCATGCAGTTATTCATGCCTCAATCCCCTGCCACCCCAGCAACATTATAAATTTCAAAAAGACAGAAACATGGGCATCCCCCTTTCATAGCACCTAGTGAAAATTTGATAGCTCTTGGGGAGTAGTTGTTGTAGGAGGAAATGACTGATAGTGTAGCAGTAAATTAGCCTGGTCTTCTGGGGGAATAATCGAAGTTTTTAGATATATTTGTTTTTGATGTTGTCATTTTTTTTAATGGAACAAGTGAAAAGGGAGAAAAAACAGAGGACTACTGCCTCTGACATGAGAATGTTCTAGGCCTTTGTTGAAGATACTATCCAGCATTGTAGCTTGAATCCTTGTCAACAGGGCTATATTAATTATATAGCCCACTCCTCTGGATTTTATTTTCTTATACTGAAATCTTAATGAGAGCATAGCTCTCCTAAAACAGCTAGAAGGATAGGTGGGGTGAAGGCAGGACTTTTCAAAAAAGAAGGAGAAACGAGAGATGGAGAAGGCCAAAACCGATTAATTTGATGGTTTAGGATTCTTTGTGTGAGGCATAAAGCTACTGTCCTATTTAAATCTGAGAATGTACAAATGATTTCCCGTTTCCCTAGTTTGATGTTCAGTGTTGACTTGAGCTCTCTTACTGTATCGAACACCCATTGCCTGCTGTGAATATGGAATGCCTTCTCAGCAATAAGGAGACCCCTTCAGGGTTATAAGCCTGAGGATGGAGGAAATACTGTGGCACCCTTGGGAAACCAGGGAAAGAACCTTCCGAAGCTACTACTTTCCAAGTAGAGAAACCAGCTTAGAAGGTGAGGGCAGCCCCAACAATGAATTTTCTCTTCATTCAAGATAATGCTAATAGGAAGGTCTTGGTTGCTTTGTTTTATTTTGCTTTTGATAAAAATAAGTATTTTTGGCTCCACTGATATTGAAAGGTGTTTGAGGGAGTACAGACACAGTAGCTGGATCAGCTGAAAAGCAGCAGGAATTTTTTTTTTTGTAGACAGTTTCTATGCCTGGCAGGCTCCCCTGGTGTCTCTGTTTTGTTGGCTTTGAATGACGCAGAACATTGTTTTCCAAAAATACTCCCACTTTCATTATGATCATCATTGTCATTATCATCATTATTGCTATTCTCTGGATCACCCATCAGAGCAAACTTTCATGTATTAACAGTGCCTGAATATAAGCACTTTAGTTACTTTCTCAAAACAAGAGTCTGCAGGGTCACCCAGTCTTTGTAGCTTCATAGGCAGGGGCCCTCCAATTACAGACAAATGTTCTGAAATTACCTTTGCATTCCATTCACAAACCACACAGATTCAGTTTTCTCATTAAATATGATTCCATGATGAAAACGAGGCAAAGTGGCACATATGTATAATCCCATAGAAGGTAAGGCCATATTCAGAATGTCCTAATTCACTAGACAAGAAATAGAACAAATATCAAAAGTTGGAGTATTATGGGAGCATGTATGTTCTACCTTGAAGGCCAAGGTGTTTCCGTACACCCAAAAGTTTCAAATCAGACGTTTACTGCCTAAAATATGTCTGAGAAAATTAATGAGGTAAGTTATTACCCACCATGTCTGCAGTTTTCCATTACCAGCTATAAAAGCAAGTAGCAATCTCTCTCTACCTTGAAGGCATCATTCATTATAAATTACTTGCTTTCAATCATGAGGGGAATACAGTGAAAGGAAAAGTACCAAAGAAGGTCTTCACTGTATTTTGCTAGGCGACAAAAATAGGAGTATTGAACATCCATATTATTGTCAAATTTCCCCAAATGAGGTATTTTAAATTCAAATGATTAGTTGGTAACTGGGTCCTTGTTATTATCAGAACCCAGACTGGTTTTTTTTTTTTTCTTATATCTTTTTTAAAACTAATAAGAGCCAGAGGCATACTCTCCTATCTAGAACAGTAACTCATGTTGCTATATGACAGGAGAAGTATTTTTATTTGTATCTTGGCTTAGCCCTACTTTTATTCCAACCGAGTGTTGTGGAAATTGAAAGGCAGGGGTGAAGAGAACGTGCTCCTTGTGATTAATTCTGCTCCTGACCTGTCAGAGAGACTCGAAGGATAGATTTCTTCTTCCTACCACATGCTTGTTTATAGTTCCAGATTGTTCCTTGAGGAGGGCAAAAATCACCCTTTGTTGATAGCTACCTCTGATTATGGAGGAGTCTTCAAGATGGCCAATCTATAACCATGAGTGAAAATTGCAGTGGCTGGTCATGTAGACATTCCAACTGAGATCCAAATATATCTATATATACAGATGAACTTTACCACTTAATTGCCAAATTTCTTCCTCATCTTGTGCTATTTAAATCCATACTTAAACTTTTGCATAGTATTTGATTGTTCCAGATAGGATTCCTAAGTGAAATAAGCAGGACTCTGGGACCGATATTCAATCCTGTGGAGATAACAATGGAGGTTGCAAAGATGATGGAGCAAAGAAGTTCCTCAGAATGCTGCTGGATAGGTTGGAAAATACTAATAGTTTAACATATTTAAATTGAGAAGGAGAAATAAAGATACTCAAAGATCTTACCAAAATTAAGTTAAAAAATAATTAAGGCTAGCTTGACTGCTATTATTTCCTCTTACCTCCCATAGGCAATAGGGGTGCCTGACAGATATTCTCCTTAAGAAATGCATGGTCATGTCTGATAAGCATAGGCAGCCCAATATCATTTCGTTTTTATCAAAGCTTCCCAGGCAGGAAAAATTAAGAGATAGGGATTACCGTTTAATCTGCAAGAACTGAGATCTTTACTCAGCAGTACTTATAATGTATGTACTTAAATATTTTGCTATACTTAAAACCTTGAAATCTCTAAGTTTCAAAATTGCTGCTAGTATTCTTAGAGTACCAATGCTAGTAACGATTTACTCTTAAATAGATCTCCACTTTGGAATAGAATTCATCTTAGTGACTAGAATATCTTATATCTCTGTACCAGTAGTGGTTTGGGAAGGGATAAAATATTGTAATGAGCAGAAATGAATTCGTGTCTCTTTTTCTCATTCATTTATTCATATAGCAAATTATCATTTTCTTTGCACTATACATTCTGTCAGGATTTGAGGTTATATAGATATTATTGTATTATATAGTTTAAGATTGTTTCACTCCACTAACAAAGAACCAGCAAAAATCTTAGATGCCTCCAATGTCAAAGGTTTATCTGTTGCTTATATTATATATCTTTTGAAAGTTAGCTTGGCTGTGCTCCACGTCAGTCTTCATTTTACAGTTTAGACTGAAAGAGCACCCCTGTCCAATCATGCCAGTCTCATTGCAATGGGGGAAGTAGCAATGGTAGCATCCTGTACTGGCTTTTAAATTTCTGCTTGGAAGTGGCTTATGTTACATCAAATCACATTTCATTGGCCAAATTAAGTCACATCTACAAGCCAATTAGAAAGAATAATTCTTCTGTCAAGAAGTCCTGGAAGTGAGGGGCAGTGAATGTTTTTGACAATAATACAATTTGCAACACTGCCTTAGGGAACTTAGAGTCTAGATGGAAAGCTGAAAGTTATCATACAGAAGTGCTACAGAGCATTCAACAAGCAGAGTTTCATATTAGCATCTATTAGTGATTTTTGCCTTGCTTCCCATTAAACATTGCAAATATGTACTCTTTTGGTAAATGTTCCTGTTTTTCTCATACTGAGTTAAGCCAGGCATTTGCTAAACAACAACAACAACAACAACAAAAAACCCATTTTTTAAGCCATGTTTTATGGTAAAATATAGCATTTAGAAATGTGGATCAGATCTCTCCATTGCTAGGCCATATTGATTGAGTGTCCAACACAATTGATTGTACCGATATTGACCATCAAGATCACAGGAGGATAAAGGACTGATTTAATGGAGAAATGACTGATTCAATAGTCACATATCAATACAGTCTCTTGGTTATTCAATAACTATAGATCTTTTTAAAAACCAAATATAAAGGGCAAAGAAGTGGAAGCATATTAAAATTTTCACAAGATCCCTCCTGGGCCCTTATCAAGCCAATGCTAGTTTGCTTTTAGCTCAGGCCTTTGTACCAGTTTGCCCAATTCCAGATGGATGCATATCACACACTGAAGTCTAAACTTCATCTGAGGAGTCTCATCTAATTTCATTTAATATGAAATGCCTCTAACATCTAATAATATTTGATAATATTCAGTTGCCCAAAGGGGCTGATTGTTAACTTGTTTGAAAACTTGTGATTTAGTTTAGTCATCCTTAGAATTTATATTATCAGTGAGTGTATCACATAAATAATTCAACTACCATGAAAGATAGAATCTGTGAAAATGGTGGAATTTGCAAAGCTTTCATTATTATATTGATCTGATGAGTTCTTAGAATTCAATACAATGTATAGAGATTCATTGCTTAATGAAGTCTATTTTTAAAAATATGTATAACATAGTGCTTATACTTTACTTGAAACTAAAATTGCAAGTGAAATTGAGGTTTGTTCTAAGAGAGGAAATTTAATGACCATTTTGATAAATTAAATTGACTAAATAGATTTAGAAAGTAATAGTATATAGGATGACCCTGTGTTATAAATGAAAGAACTGTGGACTGAAGACAGGGGTCATGAACTATACTCAACACTTCTTTCATCGAAATATGCCATCAGAGCAAATAAACTGCCAAGCCCAGGTATTCCCAAATTTGAAAATGAGTGATTTAAATCAAATACTGGTAAATTTGCTGGAAATCATGGTTCTTTTTTATTCTTTCCTTCATTGATTGAAATATAATAATCGACTTACTAAATGTTCCAAACACAAAGTAGGCACTGGATGACGTACTGATGAATAAAACAATCATGGTCTCTGCTCGCAGGAGTTTGACACTAACTAATGAAGACAAACAAATTGTTGCAGTGGGTACCATGAAATAAATAAAGCCCTGATACTTAGAAATCTTCGTAGGTTGAGAGGGATGTCTTCTCTGAGGGAGTATCAATTGCCCAGGTCTAAAGAACAAGAACTGGGGATACACAGAGCTTTGCATATAGAGAAAACAGCTCTAGTCATGTAAAGGATTTGGATTTTATTCAAGTACAGTGGAAAGTCATTGAGGAGTTTATAAGCAGGGAAGTAATGAGAGATGATTTACTTTTAAAACAATTGGTCTGGCTGTTGTGAGAAGCATAAATTCTAGAAGAGTATGAATACAGGCAGGGAGATACAGTGGGGGAAATTGTACTGGTCCAGGCAAGAGATTTTGGGAAATTGGACTAAGGGTAGTGAGAGTGGAGATCAGAGCAGGCAAATGGATTTTAAATATATTTTGGAAGAAGCGTCAATATATGCTAATAATTGGATATGTAAAATGATGCAGAGGGAGGCATCAAGAGTGATTTCTAGACTCCTTGTTTGAACAACTGGGTAGGTGGTCTTATGTACAAGAAATTGAAGGCTGGGAAGGACATCAGTGGTAGTAATCAAGAAATCCATTTAAGCCTGTTTGGGTGGAGATGATGGTGAGCCTTTCCATGGAAGTTATCAAGATGTAGTTGGATATTCGAGTTTGGAGCTCAAGGAAACTTTGGGCAGGAGTTAAAATATGATATTTAAAACCATAGGAATGGATGAGGTCACTGATGAAAAAGGCTACTGAGAGAAATGTAGAGAGTCTGGGGCCATGTTCTGGAGTCATTAGGAAGAAAAACAAACTGAGAAGGTGAGGTCAAAAAAATCAGAGACAAACCAGGAGAGACTAGTGTACCGGAAGCCAAGGGAAGATTGTATTTCAAAAAAGATGTGGTTTACTCCACTGAATACTGCTGACAGGTAGATGAAGTTAGAAGAGAAAAGAAGCTTTCTTCTTAACAACATGGACATCGTTGGTAATCTTGGTATAAATAACATCAGTGGAGTGTGTGAGGGGAGATTTAGTCCAAACTGGAGTGAAATGAGGAGTAAAAATGATGTGAAGTAGTGGAGACAGCAGATATAAACAATTTTTGAAAATGCGTTCTGTAAAGTTGAATAGAAAAAAGAGGATATCTGGAGGGGAATATGAGACTAGGAGGGTTCCCTTTGAATAGTAAAAATAAGCACATCCATTGCTAATGGGAAAGGTGAGGCAGAGGAAGAGTTTGATGGAGTAGCAGTCTGCGAGAAGGCTAGAGCAGGCGGGGAGTTTGATCTTCAACAGACACATGAATTTTTTCAATAACAGATAATGAGGTAAAGATGGATACAGATGCATGGAAGTGAAAAATGTAGACATTTAGATTTTATCTTGTAAGTATAATGTAGAATCATGACCTGAGAGGTAGAGCAAGAATGGGGCAGGAATTTTGAGAAAGGAGAAGGCCTAGCAAACTGTAGGAAGCTTTAGGAAACATTCACGCATACAGATGCAGGCTCAATACACATTTGTGAACAAATAGATTAAAGCCTGACATTTTAGGTATAAAACATATTCACAATTAATTTTCAATGGAAAACTAAGAAAATTTTTTTGCATATGCCAGACTTAGTTTAAAAAACACTTTTTGCAACAATCTCTTAAAGGCTCAACTTAAGAACCACACTTGTCAATTTGCTCCAACCATGGCCTACACAAAATATCATCAAGATCTTAGGCTGGAAGAAAACAATCAGATTATATATTTTCTAATTACGAAAATCCTCTAATTTGTGTGAAAAAATTAGTGAAGACAAAAGATTGGCTAAATAAAAGTTTTTTATTTTTCGTACATCAGAAATGCCAAAATTATATGCAGATAACCATTTCTGACAATATTTTATAAGACTGACCATTCTGTATTTTTAAAATATATATTTCTGCTCCCTGGAAAAAAGCCCCTTTTACTGGTCCTACTTGCGGTGGTTTTCCAAACCCATTTCCTAAGATAGGCAGTCTGAGTAAAATGTTCTAAACCTCTTGGTAAGCCTTAGAGTATTGATTATCTTCTAATCTAGTTTTGACTTTGCCTTGAAACTTCAGCCATAAAAGATTTAAAAGATTTTGACCTTCTCTAAAAGCTATCATCTGTAATCCTTGCACTCGCCCATTTCAGAATCCAGATGACTGTATGTCACATTCAGTTACCTTTATAAACCCCCAAATCAAAGTTTCTAATATCAACACTTGCCTGACTCATCACTCTTGCTTCTCAACTCCCAATTTATCGGTAATTCTTTACCTCCCCTTGCCACTTACTGTCTGCAGGGTTTGAGTGGTCAGAGCAGCTAAGCAGGCTTCTGGAGTCAATCAGCTTTAAAAGTTCCACAAATTTTATGCAGGAAATAGGAACACATAAAAACAGTGCATGTCAAAATGTCATCTCCTGTTGACAGTAAATCACTTAGCTAACGTTTAGTTTGTCTTGGGTGTACTATCAGGAACCACTTGCAGCTGCTGTGTGCATGCCTTCGTGCGTGCGTGTGTGCTTGTGTGTTTCAAAATAATTTCTTAAGCTCTCAGAAAATGCTGCAGTTTTATCCTCTATTCTTCTTTTTTTAACCTTTTACAAATAGCCAAAATAATATATGGATGTGCGATTTCACTGTCCTTTTCTCTCAAGTGCAGGCAATAAAAGTTGATTTGCACTAACAAGCTAAAAGCTCTGAGTGCTACCAGACTGTGATGCATTTCAGGAGGGAGGGCAGCTATCAGATCCTATGATGGTAGAAAGCATTTTCACAATAGGCACCACAAAAATTTATCATCCAGGCCTGAGATCCAATCTATTTCTCAGAAGTCAGTGGTATGAAGGAAAAGATTCAACTGAAAATTGGCCAGAGTGGGGACTACCTTCCTCTTCTGTCATTTTGGGTTTTAGTAGAGTCTATGGACTATGGCTGTTGCAGTTTAAGCCTCCCTGCTCTCCACCACATTACCTGCAAGGATTCTGGTTTTGGTAGGTTCATAGCCATTGTAGTAAGGCACACAAGTTTTTTCTGGGAAATATACATGCTAGAATTATCTTATGTTTATACCACTGGCTGGCAGTTGAAATTTCCAGTGGTGACAAAGAAAAGTAGAAAAGATGGTCAAAGAATGTGTTAAAATTGCAAATATCCCTCTGATAATATGCATCTGCTTTCCCACTTTACCTTTCACGGGCGAATTTGCTAAATTAAAAAAGATGTTAATTTGCAAAGATGTTACTGTGGTCCCACATAGAATTATAAGAGAGAAACAAAAAGCTACCAATTTGCTAAGGTAGGTTTAGTCTGAAATAAATATATATAGGGCTTCTTAAAAGGTGAAAGTATAACTGGATAGTTTTAAATCACAACCAGTACACAGAATAGACATATAGGTAGACCACTAGGTAACCATCATGACTGAGTTGTTCAGGCAAACAAAAAAGGCATCCCAAAGAAGAATGGAGCTCTCATGAAGAAAAAAATGTCTAGAAAGATGAATATAGTCGATGCCGACAAAGGGGCTACCCCATTTTCATATCTTGGCCTTTCTAGAACAAAATCAGAGAGATACAAGTGGAATATCACAATAAATTTACAAAAAATTTTTTTGTCAACTCATGAAGTCACTTCATACAGTAGAGACAGGAAATAAAGTGGTAGTGGTCTAAAAGCTTGGGCTTTGGAGCCAAATGGTCCACGTGTTTAAATCTCAGCTGTATTTATACCTCGTGCAATTTGGTGTAATTTATTTAACCTCATGATGTCTCAGCCTCCTCTGTATAAAGGGACTAGTAATAGAAATAATCCTTTGTGAGGATTATTTGACTTAATGTATGCAAAGTTTTTGCTGGCACACCTTAGAGCTCAATAAATATTAGATATTATTAAGTAATTGCAACCACATAATAAAAACAAATAGCACATATGACTTTGAGAGTTTTCAGCTCCACAAATAAATATCATATTTTTGTAACTGGTAAGCATTTAGGTAGTAGTGGTGGTGGTGGGAGTACTGGGACAGTAGTGAGATTAGCAATGTTTTACTGCTTGAAACAGATTGAGATGGAGATTTGTCCACACAGATTTATTGAGAAGTGCTTCCTGATATAACACCTATAATAGAGTGGGGGGAACAGGATTTGGCAAAAGGAAATACTGAGCTGTGATGTGGTTGCAGCAGAGAACTCAGCCATCTCAGGGAACTCTGTGAAGGTGTAAGGCTTCAGAAATACTTCAAATTGCCTTGTATTGAGGCAAGGGGGCCGGAGGACTTTGCAGTTCCCCATCAGTCAGTAGGTGGATGCAGGTTGATCCTAGGGTGGGGCATAATGCTGGACAAGGTAGCTCTCTTCAGTCTTAGCAATTTTGGGGAGTGGAAGTTCCAAGTGGCACACATCACAGCTTCAACTACAGTTCACTACTTGTGTTGCTCAGATCCTCTTGCTTTACATAAGTTCAACAAATCTAGGAATATCTCCTCCAGAATTCTGAGATCGTGGTTAGTCTCTTTTTTTTCTGGGGAAAATTATGAGAGAGAGAGAGAGAGAGAGAATAAGTCTCTGTCACAACAGCTGGTAGTTCATCTTGTGACTACAAGTGATATTCATCATCTCTCCTATTCCACCTATTCTAGATTCCCTTTGCCTACAATATGACACTGGCTCCCAGCTGTCAGGTTTTGATGACTGGTCTTCACGCTCTTCTGAGGCTGTGGCTGTTATACTTGTTCATTTAAAATTAAAATTGTGTAGAAAGTAGCAATCATCTCAGTGCAAACATAATCTTTTCTTCTCTCTAGGAAGATGGTTCTTTTCCTGCCCGCTGGCCTCTTGGCACAAGGAACCTAAAGGAATTGGTGGCAGAGTAGCTTAAAGCTTAATGGGACTTTTGCAATGTTCCCTGGCAGAAGTGGCCCCTGCCCTTGAAATGAGGATCTCTGGTCCCTCTCAGTATAGAACGGCGGGGATGAAAAAAATAAAAATTTTCAAGTGGTTCGCTGGGAATGTGGTAAGGTCTTTACTTCCTTGTATCTAACTAATATTCTAATCTTTCTCCTTTCAAAGTCTATGGCCAACCAGGCAATCTCTTTGTTACTACCCGTGGTTCCATTTGTATTCTTATCTTAGGCTACTTATCTTTCCACAGACAGTAGATAATTAGGTGAAGTTTCTTTCTTACCACTGTCTTTCAGGAATATTCAGAGTGAGGCCAATATGTAGCAGCAGCAGCTCTTTTTCCAGCTTCCACGTGTTCTTCCTTTGTCAGCTATAGTCATAAGGGTCCCCAACGTCGCCACAGTTGTGATATGAGAAGGGGCAGCAGTGCAATGGGGTTGGATAACAGAGGGGGCTGGGCAAACTTGCTCTTGAATAATGACTCTGCTCAAGCTCACATGTGGTGCCACTGAGTTACTCAGCGGTATAGCTACCCTTCTTACCAGCACATTCATTATTGCTTTGGTAAAAGGAGTGTCCTCTGGGCCCTTCCCTGGAATATATCTAGCCATTGAAGTTTTCAGCTTTACATAGTGCTATGGGCTAAATTGTGTGTCACTCACCCCTCCACCCCCAAATTCATATGTTGAAGCCCTAACCCCATTATCTCAGAATATGACTATATTTGGAGATATGGCCTTTAAAGAGGTAAACACGTTAAAAGGAGGCCATTAAGGTGGGCTCTAAACCAATCTGACCAGTCTCCTTATAGAAAGAGGAAATTTAAACGCACAGATACACAAGGGTGTGTGCACACAGAGAAAAGACCATGTGAGGACATAGCAAGAAAGCAAATCAAGAGGCCGCAGAAGAAACTAAATCTGCCAAAACCTGATCTTAGACTTACAGCCTCTACAACTGTGAGAGATAAATTTCTGTTGTTTAAGCTACCCAGTCTGGCATTTTGTTATGGCAAACTAATACAAGAATATATTCATTGAACCATATCCTCTTCCTTGGGCATTTTAATCCCTGCTTCTACTGTCTGGGATTTCTTCATCACTTAGTGTGAGACATTGCTTTCTCCAAAATTTTAATAGTCAGCTTAGCAATGAATTAGCATGATCTTCCAGGGTCTTTGCCAGAGCATTGAGTTTTGCTTCCATATCAAACTCTTTATCGAACTTTGTGTTTCATCTTATGTACTTTCACAGATCCTTCCAGGACATGTTGGTTAGGTCCTGAAACTCTTTCAGGCTATATTCCTTTCCTAGAACGTCTTTGATTGGGTTTTGTTGTGACTTGATCTTACTTATTGAACTGCCATCCAAGAAGGAAGGCAGGGCAGATCCTGGGAGGAGGGGATGAGGGAGTATGTTATCTTGCAAGGCAGAGGCCTCTAGATATCTTTAAGCAATGGAAGAGCACCTATCTTTAAAAAGGAGTTGGCCAGTTCTCAGGATCAAAGGGTTCAGGGGAATTTCAGATATTAGGTTTTTCAAGTTCATTGATCAGGGGTCAGCATCCCAATCTCAGGATCTAATTCTATTTCAACTATATGATGAGCTAGTATTGCAGATCTGACAAGGTCACAAATTCAATACTCTCTGGAGTTCTGCCATATCATTAAATATAGTTAAATAAGTATTTATAAACAAATATTAGTAAGCTTGATTTTTAATTAAGAAGGGACCTTGCTTCCATACTTTATTTTAAATTGGTGATTATTCACCTTCAGCCTTTCATATCTTTCTCCAATGCATCAATAGAGCTCATATAAAAATCTTCATAATTGCTACCTTTCTGAAACCTCTAAAATGACTGAGATCTTGCACCTGCCAGTGTATTTCATTCCTGTAAAATCTCACTTTAGTTCACCACCATGACAATTATTCCCACTTCATACCAAGGTCTGTCAGTACCGTACTTACAAGTACGGTGACTGTTCTTTATTGCCAGCCTGCTGGTAGGTGATCCAACTCCAAACTCTTATTTTATATTTTCCTTAATAGGATTGCTCAGGGCAATCAAACCAACAGTTTCAGGCTGGGTTCTCTGGAAATAGTCTCTGAGATGGAGGTTTGCATTTAGCTATATATTAAGGGGTGCTTCTTGGAACAACATCTGTAAAAGAGTGAGGGGAGTAGGACTGGGTAGAGAGAAAATTTGAATTGTGATGAAGTTACATAAGGGTCTCAGTTAATTCTATGAGGAAATTTTAAATTGGAATCAGCTCTTCAGATTCCAAGTTGAAGTAATTTTCCTGGGCTTTTGTCCTCCTATGTTAACTAGTCATGGGCTAGAAGGAGGGCTAGCCCTAGGGATGGGTATAATGAGGCTTTCGGTCATGGGCCATTTCTGGGGAGGGGCTCAGCTATGAGCTGTCAGGGGTAACACTCCCCAGAAGCTGCTGGAAATGAGCAGCTCAGTCCCAAGGGGGGATCTTGCAGGTGTACTACAGCATCCACTACAGCAGGTAATTATCAAGTCATTCTTGTCATCTGAATATTCATCACTCGTATTTCAGACCCTCCAGTTACAGAAATTGCATAAAAAAGTAAAAGTTATTTTTAGGAGAAT
>NW_006431925.1:1077810-1153110 GCF_000325575.1 Pteropus alecto | reverse complement strand
CTTTTCTTCCCAAGTTTGCTTATCAATCTTTTGATGAGCATCAGAAAATTCAATGCAACCAATTGTACTAACGGGTCAAAAATAATTTGGTTATCAAGGTGTTATAAAAATTTTGAGAAAACTTATGGTGTCCTGAAATGCTTTTTCAGTGATAATTTTTTGTGATCACCTTGCAAGAAAATACACAAAGTAAAAATTGTGGAGTAATACGATTTTAGAATTTTGTGGAAAATTCATTCTTTGCTCGGAATATTAGTGCAAAACTGCAATTTGAATTTAGATGTCGTAAAACCAAGTAATTTTATTTAAGAATTTCTAGCTCAAAATTAAAGCTCCCAAGATCTGTTTTAAGACAATTCACTGAATTTTTTCCCTTTATAATTTTTTTCTCAAACTCCAATGACTTCCAGTTATGGTTCTATACATAGAAATGGACAGTCAGATATCACATGTGTAAAGCCTGTTTTTTTAAAAAGAAATTTTAGTAGGTTTCTAGTGTTCTTCAATATAGAACGGATAAAAACTTCATTCAGATTTTATTTTTAGAAAAAAAATCTTCAAGTCTAAGTAAGCTGCAATTCCATTAAAAGTAATAGAAGGAGATAGAGATCTGCTCTAAGTAAATTCTGTGCAAAGGAATTTATCTTTCAAGTATTCACCTCTTCTGGAAGATAGGAGAGGTTTTCTTAACCAATTAATTGAGACTATTAACTAAATGTCACGGTGAACAAATTCGAATTTTATATCAGGAACTCACTTTTTATTGCACACTTGGCAAGAACACCGTAAACTTACATAAAGTGATGATATAGCATTTCCAGGATCCCTGCTATGCTTCATGATTAACAAATTTAAACACATGGCTTATTGAAAACAAAACAAAACAAAACGGTGACTGGGAATCAGTGACAAAACAGCTACTCATTCAGATTCTACAATAGCCATTCCCTAGTCTTCTAATAACAGATGAGACTGGTATTTGATTGTATGTCATCATTACTACTCATCAGATTAGTAGAATTGGCAATAAGGGGCCAAGGATTTGTCAGTTTACCTAGTTTGTAACTCTTCCATGAATTGACTTCACTTAATACATTAATATGCATATCTGCTTAGATCTCCATATATTAAACTCTTAGAGGAAGTCATTTATTTATCTTTGCTTCCACACAGAGCGTAGTAAGATATTCCACATATAGTCAGAATTTATTTGATAAAAATAACATTCTGATTTTATATGGTAAATTTTGGTCGCAACATTATTTTTTATTCTTCTAAAAAATTTGTATATTTCAATCAGTTAAAAAAGTAGTTATTGAACATTACGTCACTGTGCTTAATGGGTGTATAGTTTGTCTGTGTGCGTGTGTAAATACTAATGCTTTTTGAATGAATAAATATGCAAAAATATTATTGGCTGAATTTGTCGATAGATGCTCAATGGAAACATTAGAACTTGAGCTGTGCTTTGGGAGGCAATGGGTGGAGAAATAAAGAGACAACAACATCCTCAATATTAGGATAGAGACAATCATCCAGTGAAAAAACTTTGCCTTGACAAGGAGCTAATGTACAGTGTTCCTACTGTCATCTTAGTACAATAGCTAGGTCCCCAAGGCACTGAAAGAGAGTTTTGACTAATTGTGGCTCCCAAGAAAATTGGTAAACTGGGTTCAGACTGGTGTTTTTATAGCTGGAATCATCCCGAGAATTTTAAATATCATAAGATGTACACAAAACCAACAGAGTCTGCGTAGTTTAATGGGGTCTCAGCTGTCCCTAAGAAGTTCATGCCACTATCAGAGTACAAAAACAATGATCATATGGCTGCTATTATTACTGCTGGTAATAAGCCTGCCGAGTTAATATTTCATTTTAATGGACAGAGATTTTTATTGCCCAGCATCCAATTCAATAATTTCAATTTCTGCGTGGACATTACTCCTGCTGCTGCTAGCTATTGAGGTCCACATAAAAAAAAATGAACATGATTGGTTGAGTCTCGACTCTAATACTTTGGACAAAAAGCCATCATGGAACTTTGGCAATAAATTTTAAGTCCTGAAGTTTGATTCACCTCTAATTAGTTAAATCTATCAATATGTATAAGGTGCAATAAAGACAGGAGGGGTATAGAAGTTTATCTGGAAGACAAGCTTTACCTTATGTTTCTGTACAATCCACTGCAAGGGGCAATTTTGAAAAACTTTATTATGAGTATTTTCAAACATATGTAAACCTAGATAGAATAGTAAAATGTATCCCCAGATACCTGTCAAAAACTTTAATAATTATCAATACTTGGCAAGTACTATTTCCTTTATGTGTCCACCTACTTCTTCTCCCTCCTTTAAGGATTATGTTAAAGTAAATCCCAGACATGTGTCAGTTCACCTGTGTTTATCTGTAAACTATTAGGACTCTTTTTTACATAATAATATCATGGTGCAATTTTAAAGATCATAAGGAGACCTCCTCTGTCCTTAACCTGTTTACTAATGTCTGAAATTCTACAAGCTTAAAATTATTTGTTGGAAAATAAAATACTAACACTTCATCAAAATTGCCACAACTAAAAACTTTTCAGTTATAATTGATTAAAGAAAGATACCTGAATTCATGAAAGAAATTGGCCATATTTGCAATTATATCTAGAGCAGGCATAGACATCTAAGTTAGTTTAGGAACTGTGACAAATTCTCCAAGATCCTAAGGTGGTCTGTTTTCTGAAGGTATAATAATAGTCACAAATGTGCAAGATCACACAATGGTGGGTAATAGAAGCAGGATTACAAGCCATTCTCAAAGGTTACCATCTTCACTTCTGACTTCTTTCCACCTTCTATCCCCTTCTTGGATAACTTTCCTGGGACTAATGTTTAGTCTTCTGTAACCTTACCTGCTAAGTGTATCACCTAAGCATGTTTCTCCTTTCTAATCATCTTTACTCTAACCAACCCTCCCCCCATCACCTCCATGTCAAATGTGTTGAATTTCTTTAATGTAGCAAAGATAACAAAGAAGATAGATTTAGTTACACTGCATATTAAAACAGATTAAAGTTTCAATTCTTGCTTCAAGAGCAACATGATAATTACCATAAAAACTCCTTCTAAATTAAATGGCTTCTTCAAGATTCCCTGAGTTCATTTCCAGTGTGTACTAATGACTGACCTTGAAAGAAATAAACTAGAAGACATGCAAATTATTATAGAATCTGGCAGCCTGAAGAATACTATGGAAGGTGAATTTGAAGTTCATATGCCAACTGAGCAGCACATCCATCTTGATGGGTTAAGACAAGTTACTCTTAATTTTTACAAGGAGGAGTTCCTCTGCTCTTCACACGAAAACTTTTCATCTACAGAAGGAGGAAAAGATTATTCCAATGAAGCTTATGAGCTGTTGGCCAGTGGAGGGTAGAGCATTCTGACAAAAACACTAGGAACTGCAGGTCACCCACCCCTTCTTATCACAACCAGAACTCAGCAGGGGTCAGGGAAGGGGATGCAAATTCTGATCTATCATGGTTTGGTGATAGGAGAGCCTGAGATGAACTAGATGATTCTAAGGAGGAGTTCTCTGCTAACTCATTACAAAAAAGGAAAGTGGATTAAGATAGTCCATGTCCTTCTGGAGGCTGTAGTTTTAGTGCCTCATCAAATTTACAGTGGTGATTGTTCTTCAGTGTCCCCTTCTCCCTGCGTAACTAAATCCTTCTCTTCTTCTCAAGCCTAGCCCAAGTTCCCCTCACTTCGCAAGCTTTGCTCAACTACCAGGGCCCTCAGGGGTTGTTCCTTTCTCTTAATTCTTGTATAACTTACTGTCTTTTTCACCCGACTGGGAAATTAGAACATGCCTTAAAATTAATTTCTAAGAAGGCACCAATCCAGAGAGCTGATTACACACAAATCTCAAAAACGTATTTTGTTTTTCTGCTTACAGCTTTTTCTTATTATATATGAGATAAGAAGTATTGATATTAAGTTATAAAGAATTGGTTATAGAAATTCCAAGAAGGACTGGGTAAAAGTGGGAGCATTCCAGAGGGATGTAGTAGTCATACTCAGTGGGACCATTCTCCAGCAAGAGGGTACCAAGACCGAGCTACAGGGCAAGACTCAGCTAACTTTTACTATAAAGGGCCAGATAAAAATATTTTAGTTTTTGCAAGCTATACAGTTTCTGCTGTAACTGCTCAACTCTGCTTTTGTAGCACAAAAGCTGCCATAGACGGTATGTAAAAGAATGAACATGGCTGTGTCCCAATAACTATTTATAAAAGCAGGTGGCTGGGCAAATTTGGTTCACGGGCTGTAATTTGCCAACCCCTGCTCTAGGGTTTCAAATAAAAACTCCTTAATATTGTAAAAAAAAAAAAACAAACAAACAAACAAAAAAAACTTTTCAAATTATAAAGCTCTGTTCAAATGTAAAGTTATTATTCATTGAGTTTATTGAAGACTGACACAGTGCCTAACTTGATGTTAATGCACAACTAATAGTCCCTGTCTGATAAGCCAATTTGTGGCCAGGTGAATCAAGAGAGTCTGACTATAATAATTAAAGGAAATAAACCACACTCATCCTTTTCTTAGAGGAAAGGGAAGAAGAAATACATCCATCATATTTCTTTTATCTTTTTCAAAGGACTTTATCTTCCCAAGAGTTTAGCAAATTTTAAACACATCTTTGTCACTTCTCCCTGAGGAGCTTGGGGATTTAATCTAATTCTCAATTTAAATTTGAGTACCTGCTAGCCCCTCCCGCTTCCTACCTCTGTTAATTGCACTTGAATCCTAACCCTTCCTGGTGCTAAGTCAGGAGTCAGGAGTTCTGAAAGCTCAGCTAAAGGCATCTCAATTTGGCAAGTCTTCTCATGTTCTAACTTTGCTTTTTTTCTTTTTCCTCTTTCTCACTCACTGATTTAAGCTCATTTAAGTCTCTTTCTTTAAAACTAAAAGTTTTCATTTTTTAGAGGTTAGCAAGTAGGTCTTTTGTCTCTCACATTTGGAGCCACATATATGGCTTTTTAGCTGCTCAGTGGAACATTATATTTATCATCATGAGATTAAATAGCTGCAGGTTTTTGAACTTGAGGGGTTTGCCCATCAGAGTGGTCTCTAAGGCAATCAGTTTTCTACATTCTCTACCACTCTATTCGCAAATTTGGCTCCTTGAACCACAAATCTGTCTTAATAGCTTAGACATCTTGACAACTATTTTTTGTAACATATGCAGAGTAGATGTGCAAAATGTTAGCAACCTATTTACCCCATGGTGGAAATCATTAGCACACAAGTGGTTTCAACTGGAGTTATGCATGTTTTCACTCATTATAATTGGTTAGCATTATTTAATTGTTTCTGTCCCTTTAGATAGATGCAGCTCATTTAAAAGTATGATTACTACTCTTCCAAAACAACAAAAGCTTTGCAGGGAATTTATATGTGAACAGTAGCAGAAACTTTCATTGATATATCAATTACCCCTATGCAGAATATCAGGATTCAACAAATCTTTTTATCCTGTTCTTAAAAGCATCATATTACTACGAATAGGTATGCTTCACCTTTTTAAGAAGGTTAATCTGCATGCGCTTTATATTTATTGCTTCTCACTTCGTATCATCTACTAAGGTTTATTTCAAATATTAGTCTCTTAACTAATATAGATAAAAATTAGTAACCCATTTTACAATTATTTACTTGGTGATTTTTCATTGATACTTTCCATTATTTTAAGAGCTGTATTTCTGCCAGGCAGCTAGGTCAAGTTCTGTAATCCATACCTCATACTTGATGTTCCAATTCTGAAGAGCAAATTTAATGTCTACTCTCATATCAGTAACTGATTATAATCTCTAAGTGGGTAGGAACCAGAATTGTTTACAATAGAATATTACTCAGCCACAAGAAGAGATGAAATATTGCCATTTGCGACAACATGGGTGAACCTCAAGATGATCATGCTAAGCAAAGTGAGCCAGACGGAAAAAGTTAAAAATCATATGATATCACTTATATGTGGGATATAAACCTAAAAGCAACAAATGAGCCACGTTTAAGTAAAGGATACTCTTATCCTCACTGTAAAAATTAGAAGATGCTCTAAATTATTAAACTCGTGACGGTGAGTATGATAGCCAGTTCCCTATGGCAAATGCATAGGATGAAAACCAGTTGAAGTAGGAACTATGAGGGGAGAAATGGCCGGAAAATTCTGTCCTATAATTTAGATGATAAAGAAAGCTAGGGGTGGGAGCTTGTTTTTCACATTTTTCTTGTTGTGTCTGCTTGTCTTTTTCTTTACATAAGGATTTACACATTTAAATAAACATTCCCAAATAGGAAAATGATGTAAGGAGTAGAAGTTCATCAGCAAAAATTATAGAATTTGAGGGGAAAATAGAACTGAGAAGCATCCATTAATAATTTCTTATTTTTGAGAAATATAAATCTGTATATATTAGGATTACAATAAACAGCAGAGTGATTTAGACATGTCATTTGACTTAGAGAATTTATATCTTAATACTATGGTTAGACATATAAATTGGTTCTACTTTGTCAGAATTGGTTAGTTATTAACAAATTATAAACTTTTTACTATTAAATTTTATTGAACTTGTTGCTAATAGGGATACTGAATTTAACTGGAGTCAGATACTAGCCTCAAGGAGCTTATAGGTAGTATATATGAGCTCCAGTTGCTCCATATCCTTGCCAACACTTGGTATGGTCAGTCCTTTTAATTTTAAATACACTAATAGGGTGTAGAGGTATCTCATTATGGTTTTTAATTGGGATTTACCTAATGAATAATGATGAGCATTTTTCATGTGCTTATTTGCAATTAATTTACCTTTTTTTTGCGCTGTTTATATGTTTTGCCTATGTTTATTGGATTGTTTCTTATTATTGAGCTTTGGGGTTGCTTTGTATATTACTTATATAAGTCCTTTATCAGATATATGGTTTTCAAATATATTTCCCCAGTCTAAAACTTTTCTTTTTACTCTCAGGGCTTTCCCTTGAAAACAGAAGTCCTTGATTTTGATGAAGTTCATTTTTTCTTTTTATGAATTATGCTTTTGTGTTGTATCTAAGAAATCATTTCCTAACACAAGGTCACAAAGATTTTCTCCTATGTTTTATTCTAGAAATTTTATAATTTTAGGCCTTTCCTCTATTTCTATGATCTGTTTTGAATTAGTTTTTGTATATGATGCGAAGTAGTAATCAAAGTTCATTTTTGTATATGTATATGTATATGTATGTATTTTGCATCTAATTATTCTAACATCATTTAATGAAAACACTATTCTCTTTCCTCCTGAAACATTTTTGCAGCGTTTTTGAGTCAATTGACAATATAAGTGTGGGTCTGCACTTGAACTTTATTCAGTTCCCTTTATTTATTTGTCTATGTTATGTCAGTACCATCCTCTCTTGATATTGTAACTATAATAATTTATGGAGTCAGGTAATATAACTTCTCCTACTTTGTTTTCCATTCTCAAAGTTGTTTTGGCTATTTTAGTTCTTTTGCTTTTCTATATAAGTTTTAGAAAAGCTTGCCTGCATCTAAAAAAAGACTGTTGTCATTTTACTGGGCCAGTGTTGAATCTATAGCTCAAATCTGGGAGAATTAACATTTTAATAATATTAAGTTTTCTAATTAATGAACACAGTACATGCTCCATTTATTTAGGTCTATTTTAAATTCCTTCAGCAGTATTTTGTCATTTTCAGCATAAAAGTCTCATAAATCTTCATTACATTTTTACCTGAGTATTTAATATTTTGAAACTATTTTAAATGGTATTTAATTTCCAATTTCCCATTGATTTTGGTATATAGATCTTGTATTGTACAGTCTTGTTAAACTCTCTTATTAATTCCAATAGCTCTTTTTGTAAATTCAATTGAATTTCCTATATAGATCATATCATCTGAGAAAAAAAGATAGTTTACCTTTCATTCCAATCTTGATGCTTTCTATTTCTTTGGCTTGCCATATTATATTACACTGACTAGAACATCAGGTACGATGTTTAACCGAAGTAATAACAGACATTCTTGCCTTTGTCCTGATTTCAAGGTGAAAGCATTTAGTCTTTCACCTTTTACTATGATATTAGCTATAGATTTTTTATTGAATTATCAGGTTGAGCAAGTTCTCTTCTCTTCCTAGTTTACTGAGGGTCTTTATTAGGAATAGATTTAGAATGTCGTCAAAAGCTTATTTTGCATGTATTGAGATGATCGTATGTTTTATCTTTTTTAATCTGTTAATATGGTGAATTAAATTGATTGATTTTTCTAATTTAAATCCTACCATTTACTCCTGTGATAAATCACATTTGACCATAATATATATTATCTTTTTATATATTATTGTATTTATTTGCTAAATTATTAAGAATGTTTGCATATGTGTTTATGTAAAAAATTTTCTTTTCTTAAAATATTATTTGTGTGTTTGATATCGGAGTAATGCTGGTCTTATAGAATAAGTTGAGAGCATTTCTTTCTTTTTGATTTTCTGGGAGAGTTTCTACAAAATTTTAGGAAAAAATGATTAAATCAAAAGTTGATATATATATATATATATAGATATAGATATAGATATAGATATAGATATAGATAGATATAGAGATAGATATATATCTATCTCTATATATATTTTTGATAACACAATTGACAAACTTTTAGCTGGACTTCCAAAAAAATAAGATGACTCAAATGAATAAAATCAGGGATAAAAGAGAGACATCATAACCAACTTTTCAATAAAAAATATTATAAAAGAATACACAGACAACTGTATGCCAAGAAATTAGATAACCTGGATGAAAGAGACAAAATTCTAGAATGACAGAAATTACTGAAACTGGCTCAAAAGAATTGAAAATCTGAATAGACCTATAAAACAATTGAATTAGTAATTTAAAAACTTCCCATAAGGCAACCCAAGTGTCTATCAATAGACTATTTGATAGATAAAATGTGATTCTTATACAATGGAATATTACTTAGCCATTAAATATGAAATCCTACCATTTGGGACAACTTGGATGGACCTAGGAGGGTATTTTGCTAAGTGAAATACGTCAGACAGAGAAAGAAAAATATCGTGTGATCTCATTTACATGTGGAATCTAAAGAACAAAATAAACAAACAAAACAGAAACAGACTCATAGATACAGAGAACAAACTGATGGTTGCCATTTGGAAGGAGGGTTGGGAGGTTGGGTGAAAAAGGTGAGCAGATTAAGAAGTACAAATTGGTAGTTACAAAATAGTCACGAGGATGTGAAGTATAGCATACAGAATATAGTCAATAATATTGTGATAATTATGTGTAGTACCAAGTGGGTACTAAACTAATCAGAGGGTCACTTCATAAATCATGTAAATATCTAACCACTATGCTGTACACATAAAAGTAATATAAAATAATATTGAATGTCAACTGTAATTAAAAAAATGTTTTTAAAGGAGAAAAAAGGTGAAGGGGAATAAGAGTTTTAAATTTTCAATTATAAAATAAATGTCATGGGGATGTAGTGTACAGCACAGGGAATATAGTCAATAATATTGTAATAGCATTGTACAGTGTCAGATAGTTACTAGACTTAAAACAAACAACAAACAAACAAAATAAAACAAAACGAAAACTTCCCAGTTGAAAAGTCCAGGCCCAGATGGTCCTTTTTAGTGAATTCTACCAAACATTTAAAATATTAACACCAATTCTTCACAAAATCTTTTAAAAAATAAAAGAAGAGAAAACACTTTCTAATTCATTACATTAGTCTAGTATTTTCTGAATACAAAACAGGACCACAATATTACAATGAAAGAAAACTACAGACCAATATTTCTTATAAACACAGAAGCAAAAATCCTCAACAAAATATTAGCAAGCCAAGTTCATTAATACATGAAAGATTACGCACTATGAGTGAGCGGGTGACAGGAATATAAGATTGGTGTGACATCTGATAAACTATCAATGTAATATTACTAGAAAAAAGACCAAAATTGTATGACCATGTTGATAGATGCAGAAAAAAAGATTTAACAATATTCAACATTCTCACATGATAAAAATGCTCAACAAATTGTGAATAGAGGGAACTTCGACCAGATAAAGAGCACATATGAAAAAAGCACGGCTAACAACATAATTCATGGTGAAAGAATGAATGGTTTTGCTCAAAGTTTCAGAAATGACATGTATCTGCTTTCACCACTTCTGTTCAACACTATGTATATTGAATGAATGTATGAATATACGAAATTTTCTTCATCTAATCAAGTGATGGAAATTTGGGTTGTTTCTACTTTTGGCTATTATGATCATTTGTCTAAGGTTTTGGTTGGCCCTATTTTCATTTCTCTTGGATTTACTGCTAGTAGTTGAATTGTTGGGTTATATGGTAAATCTATGTTTAACCCTTTGAGGAACTAACGAACTGTTTTTCAAAGTGGCTGCACCTTTTTACATTTCCACCAACAATATATGAGGGTCCCAGTTTCTCCATATCCTTAACATATCCTAGTGAGTGTGAAATAGAATCTCATTGCGGGTTTGATGTTTATTTTCCTAATGGCTAATGATGAGCATTTTTTCATGTCTTATTGGCCATGTGTGTATCTACTCTGGAGAAATCTCTTCAAATCTTTTATCTATTTTTTAATTAGAATATTTATCAATTTATTATTGAGTTGTAGGAGTTCTTTATGTATTATATATTCTCCTATATTATGGATTCAAATTCCTTATTAGATATATGATTTGCAAATATTTTCTCTTAATCTGAGTTATTTTTTCACTTTCTTAATGGTATCATTTGTAGCACGAAAGTTTTAAGCTTTTATGAAATCCAATTTATCTTTTTTCCCTCTAATCACTTTTGCTGTCATATTTGAGAAACTGTCACTTAACTCAAAGTAATGAAGATTTATGCCTATTTTCTTCTGAATGTTGATATATGAATTAATAACAATTTGAGTTAAATTGTTGTTTGTTGAGGTAGAAGGACTAAATGGCTTTTTTTTTTTTACCGTAACTAAGTAGAAAGTAATTGTAAAACTCATAAGTAATATGAATCTAAGAAGAAAAAAAAAATGAGCCAAAGAAAAGCCTAAGGGAAAAGTCAAATAAAATTAAAACATAAGTATAAATATATATTGGAAAAGAATTTTGTCTACAAGTTAGGCCAAATTTAGTATTTAAAATTAGAGGTAACTATATTGTCTATATCATAAAAAGGAGATAAAGTCGAATAATTTATAGAAAAAGTTGTTTAACCTAATTTAGACAAATAAATCATTTGATAGATATGTTTTACTTATCAGCTGGTCATTTAATATATAAAGTTGTGCTTGCACTATCCTAAATAGGGGAAGCAGAATATAATAATTAATAGGTGCCAAGTAAAACTGACATGGATAATTATTTTTCTCCAAAGATTATTTTATGGACTCAGTTGACCATATTGGACCAGTTGCTTTGCAATCTGAACAACTAAACCAAAACCAATTAATAAGTCTCAGGAATATAGATGTCCAATTAACTGATGTTATTATTCTTATTTTATTTTTCTCAAGTCTTGAGAAAAGAAAGAAAAAAATTATGTAGGAATATGAAAAATTCTAATATGTTAATTTAATGTAATTCATTTTTGTATAAGAGGCATATAGTAAATACCATATACTGGTGAAGGAATGAAAATCGACTAGAGTTATGAATATTTAGTCATTCTATTTGGGCCCAGTGAAAATTTTCACACATCTGCAAAATAATGCCACCATCACAATATTAGGAAATCTCTGAAATGGAGATTTAAAAGGTAGAGGAAAAAAAAATACAGAAGCTATTTTGAATTCCATAATGGAATAAACTGCCATGGTACAATGCAAACTAATCAGAGCATATCCAATGCTGTAAGGTTACTACTATAAAAATATACACAGATCCACACACACTCAGATTTGATGGCTGTAGTGCAACATGATGAAATGTGCTGAACTTTATGCTCACGTTCTCCTGAATATCACTACCTTTTAGAGGTTCTGGCAATTTTCTTATTTAAAGATTTCTAAAAAAGTAAATAGTTGCTTTCCTCTCTTCTTAGGCCCCTAAAAGTATTTATGCATATATACATATACTTATGTATTATTAATACATAATATTCTTAATAATTATATATAATCTCCTAGTTTCAAATTATCTTGAACTCTTTCAATAGCAACACACCAGGGAATAGAATGTAAAAAAAGATACAATGAAAGAGAATGAAGTCATAACAAAAAGCTAAAGATCATGGCTACCTAGAGAAAAACTCATTTGCTCACCCAGAACTCAGGTTGTGAAATGTTTATGTCCAGGCCCTATCTATCCTCATGTGTATTTCTCCTTCATCCCTCCGCACCCTACCCCCACCCCCTTTTTTTAAAGGAGTGCAAAAGGTTTTAAAATATTTTGAGTTGGTTGACAGCATTTGCAAAGCAGAACGTTTCAATTAAAAACCCAGGTTCCTGGCATTTTTTAAAAAACAGGAAGATCTGGAAACCAAAATCCCTTAGGGCACCCTTTGGCTAGCCAGCCTTCAGCAGCAGGAGGACCCCTTGGGGTAAAGCCGGAGCCTCTCCAGCTTACTGCTGATTTGGTCTTGTCCACTTCACTCATTTATATTCTCTGCCTGACCCCTGTAAGCATTTGGGTCTGCATGCATTTTTTTAGACCCAAATGAACTGTTTTCCTCTGTTTTACAGCCAGCAATTCTCTCAGCATTCAATTAAAATAAATTACAAGCCTAGAAGCAGTCTGTTTTTCAGAAATGAAAAGAAATTTTTAATACTGCTTTCACAGTTAATATGTAATCACTGAGTAAATTATTGCCAAGCTTAGAGCTTCTTTAGGACCCTGTTCAGGAAGGAATGTAAAAAGTCATTCTTGTTTTCATATGAATCGCTAAAACAGAGCTCCATTTAACGTATTGGAAAAAATGAGAAAAGCAATATGTATTTTTGTTGTTCTGAACAGCATGACAAAACAAGTGAAAACAGGTGTGTAAACAGCAGTAGGAAGTAATGAAAAACAAGACTGCTAAGATCACAAAGGCCAGTGGTATTTTATGATGGCCTGGAGCAACAACTGAAACACTTCTCTTGTAGTCATTGTATCTACAGGCGTCAGTATTCATTTTCCCTTACGAATTAATTTTTTTTTTTTAAGTATGAAAGACTTTCTTCTTTTCTATGAACACTTTGAAATAGCTTGCACAGAGTATGTGGCCTTATAGAGAGCAGTGATCTTGGTTGAAATGTAAAACTAAAACCAAAATCAAAATGTGCTTTTGAACATAATATAGTTCTAAAAAACAGCAAGCCATAAAGTTGGAAACTCCTCTGTTTATGAGATATATCTTTCTCATTGAAGGGAAATTCTAGATCCCGGGAAAGTCTTTGAAAGATATCAAATTTAAAGACCTTAAGCTCTCCTCAGAAACTTTACAACATCAACCTTTTTCAAAGTTTTGATCTGAAAACAGGTAAACCTCTTGAAGTAGAAGTTTCACTGAAACTGAAAAAGGCAAGCAAATGAAATGCATGTAGGTGCTAATCAAACACAAGTGTAATTGAAGCTCACTGACCTTTACTCTTGGATGTATAGCTGTAGGCATAACCTCATATAATGCTTTTGTTATGTGAACAGTTCATGGAATGAGATTGACTTGGAAAAGCATACAAGTAAAACACAGGCAAGGATCATGAGAATTTTCAAAGATTCTCCTCCTTTGGCATTACAAATATTATCTTTGCTTCCTTCCTTCCTTCCTTCTTTCCTTCCTTCCTTCCTTCCTTCCTTCCTTCCTTGCTTCCTTCCTTCCTTCCTTCCTTCCTTCTTTTCTTTCTTTTTCTTTCTTTCTTTCTATTTGACTAGCTGTGTGATCTAGGAACGTTACTAAAGCTTGGAGTTTCTCATTTTCTTTCTTTCTTTCTTTCTTTCTTTCTTTCTTTCTTTCTTTCTTTCTTTCTTTCTTTCTTTCTCTTTCTTTCTTTCTTTCTTTCTTTCTTTCTCTTGTCATTTAACATCTAGTTTTCCAAAATTTTCTTCATTAAATAAATATAATCACAAAATGCTTTCTTATGAACTGAAATGTTAAAAGGACATGAATGACTGATAGAAAACCCTGCATGTAACCAAGTGCACAAACAAAAGAAGTAGCCTAAAACTCTCAGAATAATGTTCATTTGGATGAAAACTTAAACGACCTTTTTGATACCTACACATATCCACGTGAGCAAAAAATGAGTGCTTTTAAGTTTATAATACAATCAGGAAGGTCAATAAGGAAAGAATAGGCTTATTGTTGGGAAAGATGATAAAAGACAACAGAGGGAGTCAAACAACTCAACTTTTTTTACTTTCATCTAAGTAAAAAACCTTCAAATTTGTGACCAGATAATGTCAGTATATAGGAAAAAACACTAAACTGAGATCAACTTATGCCTGGAAGTTACATATTATTTCACAGTCTCTACAACTAATCAGCAATGAAAAATGGCATTGGTGTCACAAGATTGAAAATAGACAAATACTCAAATCTAAAAAGCAAATATGTAGAAACTCAGGCACATACATTTAATATAATTGGGTAGTAAATAACTTTTAGAAAAGCTATGATGATTATTAGTAATAAAGATACATAATCTAAGTCTAAGATATAATAGAAGAATCTCAAATTTAGTAGTTTGAGTTACTACTATAGTAGGTTGATGTGTCAGGAAAAAATATTGTAGAATAATTAATTTCTTTAAACATTTGACAAGATCTCCCATGAATTTTCTGAAGAACTTGTATAATTCAATATATCCTATTATATGAGTGTAATAATAAAGTTATCACAAGAGAAAATAATTGGCATGACTGAAAAAATTTAGTGACTCTAATGTCAATAAATTACAGCACAAAGTATAACAACAAAAAAAGGTGAATTTGAGATTATAAAGTAAAAAAGTGGTTATAAGATCATACGTAAAATTGAGACTTGGTACCATTCCGTAATAGAAATAACTAAAGCAGAAGAGGTACTAAATCCCAAAGAGTCAGGCATGTTAGGAAGAAAGACAGAAAACTATCATATCTTTAGAAAATTTTCTACAAGCAAATGTACTAACATGAAGTTGAATCCTGTTTGGACAAATTTGGGGTAAGAATAATAGGGCAAGAAAATAAAACTAATGATACAGCTATGTAAGTGTGCTGAAGACCACCTAGTCAGAGAAGAAAAGGGTGGTGGGTACCAGTGTAGGCATTCAAACTGTTATAGAGTTGAAGAGGGACCTCAGCATTATGGATACTTAGGAAAAATTTTTAGTCAAAAATAGAGCATTCAAAAAGTTATTTTTCACCTTTCAGAAGAACAGAAATGACAAGCAGAATTGTTACCCCAAATTCCATTTTTACCAACACGGAAAAATCAGTTTGTTTAATTAAAATGACAGATTTTGGAGGGAAATGTTCATTACTTTAAAATGCATAAAACATACTCTGTGTCTAACCCTTCTAGGGAATTTTTTAAAAAAATTATTGTGGATATAGTAGAAATCCTATTTCTGCATGACATCATTCTCTGTATCTAAGGCACTTAAAATAAAGTTTAATGCTTCAAACAAAACACACCTTTTTGTTTCTCAAAATATGCATCTATATCAAGATTTATGAAAGGAAAAACCATTCTTAAAAATTCTAAAGAAAATCATACTTTTTATTATGGTTTGTTTTGAAAGAAATATATAAACACAATTGTACTGGCTACAGTGGTAGTAGCTGCTGTGTAACTAATAAACTCTAACATATTAGCAGCTTGGAAGCATATTTCTGACTCATGTAAAGTTCAATCATTTGTGGTTGGGGATAGGGTGGGTTGTGGGAAGGAAGCTCTGCTCCATAAAATCATTCAGGGCCCCAGGCAGATGGAGGCTCTGTTTATCTACATTGTTTGGTTTCTGAGATTACTCTGAGTGTCAAAAAGAGGGCATGAAGGTTTATATGGGAGTTTTTTATGGGCTAGTCCTGGAAGTGATATATATCTTTTGTGCCCAGATTTCACTGGCTAAAGTGGTATGGCTATATTCCATTGGCCACATAGATGCAAGGAGAACTTGGACTTGTAAACACGGTCTGGGCAATTAGTTCCCAGCAACAGCTGTAAAACATTAGATGGGAACATGAGTCTTTGATAGAAAATCAGTTATCTGTGCCACACTTATATGGAGTTATTTTGATATAGACCATTCAAAATCTGTTAGTGTAGAGATAACACTTTTCTTTGCTGACATTTATCACCATTTTTTTTTTCTGAAGAGTGGAAATACATGGAGAAACTCTAAATGTTATTATTTTTAATAGAGAAAATTGTTTTTAATGCTCTCAGGGCCACTGTTATTAAGCAATAGCAAACATTTAAAGATTTATCTCATTGAATTGTAGAATTTTAGAACTAGAAGAAACCTTGGAGGATGTCTAGTCCAACACCATTTTCTAACAAACAGAATCACATGTTGTATACTATGCAGTTAGGCTATAAATTTATTGTTGCGTGCAGAAACATATGAAATTAGTCTTTTCTTGTGCCTAAATGAAACCCACATAAAGAGCTAGGTACTTAATGAGTCATGTTAACTGTTTCAAGCTTCTACACAATTAGACATATCCTCACTCTGACGTTGTGAAGTGTGCAAAGAGACAATGATAATTTTTCAGTTTGGCCCACGTGCCTGTGTTATTTGATTTATATGCTGTACCTGCCTCCTATGATGCTGTCTGAATTTATAAGTCTGAGTAAAAGAACAGGGACCCATTACTCAAAGAGGATGAGATGGGCTAAACCCTGAGGCTGAGAATGTACTGTGGAGTTGGAGCTCTGTTCCCTCATGAATACCCATGGGTAGCAAATTTGCTAAAGGTTAGGAATTCATCACAAAGGGTACCAGTCAGGATATATGGCAGGATTCCAAGAATAGATTTTATTTTGTTTTCAAACTTTTGTGTAGTCCACATAACAATTTTTTGTTGTGTCTGCTTTTTTAAAAATAAGGTAAACTTGATGCAATCTGGTGTTCTACTTATGTATAATCTGCATTATGCATACCAATCTGCCTACTATGTGCAGATTGTTGTCCTACATAGGTATTGTGGGGAGAGAAATAATAATAAAGAACAAAGTGTTAGCTCTCAAATTTGTCATCTAGTAAAGGATACGACAGAATTCAAAAAATAATGACAGTATATGGGCAATATATGAAAAGGACCTTAGAGATTTAAAACACTTGGTAATACAGAAATTCAGAAGAGAGAGAGTTCCCTGAGGATGAGCTACTGAAGCACTATGTAATAATATAAGACAAGAAATAAGTGTGTGCTGCAACCAAGCTGCTTTATATTCATAAAAAGCTTTTGGAATAGCCAAATCTCATCATTTCTGCAATCTTTGGTCTGCCTTTACTTTGTCCTTATTATAATTAGGTCTGTATCTCGGTGTTTATTACAGCTGATACTAAAATTATGAGATTTATGTTTTATTTAGTTTTATTGTGTCCCAAACAGTAGCCTCATCTCTGTCCCATTATGAACAGATGACCTGGCTTTCAGAATATGAAGGTTAAGTATATACTTAATTGGTTCATTCAACAAATAATTTGAACATGAAATATTTATTAAGCTTTTATTCTGTGTCGGGCACTATTCTGGTGGTAGGAACACAACACTGAGAAGGATAGATAGAGAAGTCAGGATGACGAGTGGTTTAAAGTGCTGTGTTCAGAAGGAGAGAGACCTAGTTTTCATCATTTTGCGATTTACTGTATGTGAAGAAGACAGACATTTCCATCAGCAAAAACATGAAATTACAGGAAGTATGATGAAGAAAGCATGGTGTTCCTTCAAAAAAAAAAAAATAGTCAAAGACTCTGAACTGGTCTCCTAGAGTTCAGGATTGACTTTCTCTAAGAAACCACATTAAAGTTAACCACATAAAGAAAGAGGCCAATAGAATACAGAGGTAGGAGTGTGTGTGTGTGTGTGTGTGTGTGTGTGTGTGTGTGTGTGTGTGTGTGTGTGTTCTAGGCAGAGAAAAACAACAAGAAAAGGCATGTGTATTTTTTTTTCCAGTTTTGGAAAGCTCTGGAAGTAGCTCTTCCTGCCCATAAATAAAAAAAGGATATAATCCAGCAGATCTCAAAGTGCAGCCAGGGATTCCATAATGTCAAAATTATTTTCATTATAATACTAAGATGTTATTTGCTTTTTTTTCACTCTCATTTTCTCATGAGAATTCTCCAGAAGCTATGAAACATGTGATATCACAACAGATTGAATCCCGAAGCAAACATGAGAATCCAGCTGGCTTCTATTAGACCAGACATTAAAGAGATTTCCAAAAAATGTACAACAATGTCACCTTCTGATTGTTTTCAGAAAATAAAGTTTGTAAAAACGTTATTTATATAAACATATACTGTATTTTTATTACTAAATGAATTAATAAATACATTTTTTAAATGTTATACATTTATAACATGTAGATGCTGAGAGATATAATCTACATAAACAAAAGTTATTTGGGATCCTAATTAATTTTTAGTAGGGTTAAGGAGTTGTGACCAAAAAGCTTGAGAACCATTAATGCAATCAATTGTCCCAAATGGAGACACTTTCAGAGTACTAGGGGAGACTATAAATAATTATACCAAACAACAATACATCTCAGTTTACCTAGGATAATCCCAGTTTATACATGTTTTCCTAGTATGTATTATTAATAGCTTTCAGTTTCAGTGTCAAAATGTCCTGGTTTGGAGGATCAGCTATATAGTCACTGTAACTATAGAAGTAAGTAATGGTGGCCTTGTCCTACTTCCTTCTAGGCTTGCTATTGAAAATAAATAACTCCAGAACATAAACTTCAGTGGGAAATGGATTTGAGGGGTCATGTTGGGGCAAATATGCCTGACCATCACCAGCAGACTAGTTGAAAGAAGCAGGGGCAAACTTTCCTTTAATTTTATATTTTCTCTTGTTTTGTTTTGTCTCAAAGTGCAGCATCATGGGTTTAGACATATGGGAAGAGCACTGTTAACCTGTGTTTTAGAAAAACTGAATTTTCGGGTATCCTGTGTCAACTCTAGTAGTTACCAAGAGATATAAAGAGTAGATAACTTCAGCCATTGAGAGAATGTTGAGAGAAATAAATAATTCCTGTACTGCATTTTATAGAAGGTCACTCCAAAGTATTGATGCTTGTTATGAAAACTGAAGAAATCTGTATACTCAAGTTGAAATAAAGTCACTGTCTAAATAGAATCCTTCCAGCAAAAAATAAATAAATAAATAAATTAATTAATTAATTAAATTAAATAACTACCTAAAGCACCAGAGGAAAAGGTATTGTGCTAAACATTTTTGTCCTTTCCCAAAGGCTGAGATAGCTAACATTTACAGAACAATGATTCACAAATCTGTAATGAAATGCATCATTCAATTGCAGCTGAAGATCTTGATTGAGATCACATGCATCCTTTTGAAATATCTATCAACAAATAACAGATATATCACAGAATTGCCTGGAGTATGTTTTAAGAAACAATAGAAATATCACAAGCAGAATGGAAGAAGAGAGAGAGAGAGAGACAGACAGACATATAGACAGGCAGATGGACAGACAAGATAGTAACAACCAATGGTTAGGAAAAGGGAGGAAAAGAATGAAAAAGCAAGAGAGAAAGCAAGAGCCTTATGTGAGCATACACCTCCTTTCTTGGGCGCATCAAGGGCTTCTAGCAAAGGGGCATGATATTATTTGAGATGACTTTACTGACATATAATGAAGGGTCTAAATTATGATTAAATCAGAACAGAAGCCAACCACAAGGGAAGCCATTAACAATTTAACATGAGGGAGTATGGATTCTACTTGTCAAAGAGAATATTAGAGGATTATTTGATATAAAATGCAACTACCACAGCGCTGAGTGTTGGGTACCTCAGCTGGATGTTTCTTGAACTCATTGCTTTACAAAGTTAAACACAGACCTGAGTATATTACAAGGACAGCGGATTTTACGTCAAAGCAAAAATATCATGTCAACTGAATAGGAGGTTTGATCGGATACCTGTCTGTAAAATAGTTGTGTGGCAAAAGTGAAGACCATAGGCATTGAGAGGTGAAAGTGAACCTGAGGAAAAACTCAGAGAATTATTTTTTCAAACTGAGGTATAATTGACACACAAAGTTATATTAAAAGAGGATTCTAAATCTAGGACATATTGAGTCAAACTCTAGCTGGGTGGCTTCATATTTGTGTGATCTTGATACATTTTTATCCTCCAGAATCCTAATGTACTCCATCTTAAAATGAGAATAATAATATCTACCTCATAAAAACAGTGTCAGAATTAATGCACAAGAAAATATCAGGCATCTAGCTCAATGCCTGACAGGGAGTAGAAACTCATTAAAAGTTACCATCTTTCCTTACTTTTTACCCAATCTTAATATTGTGGTCTCTCTCTCCTCCTCCTACTTCTCTTACTCCATCTTCTTCTTCTTTTCTGTTATCTTAAGAAAACTTTTTATTTTGATAAAATTTTAGATTTACAGAAAGATTGCAAAGATAGTACAGAATTCTCACATACCCCTCACCCAGTTTCTCACCTTTTTTTAAAAAACGTATTTTTCTCTAGCTGTATTATTACAGTGCAGATTTCTAGTTATCGTGAAAAGGAATAGTTTATATTCTAGTATAACATTGCCTCACTCACTTCAATTGTACTTTCTTCATCCCTTCAATACACAATTGATAAAAGTTAAATGATTATCCTAGAGCAGAACAGTACTGAATTATTATTATTTTTTTTGGCTGCAGAAAACTTTGGAATGATCCAGTCTCTAACTTGGGGGAAGCTAGTTAGATGAAGGCAAAGGAAAAAGTTGGTAAACCCCCATGTCCATCTGATGATGCAGTTATTATATGTATTTTTGTATAAAAATTTATTTGTGTACATATGCATGTTACATATATATTTACATTTGTACCCTAAGACCTAACTGTATATCTCTTGGTCCTAATAATTTAGAACACATTTCAAAGATGTGATGATTAGATTATAAGGTTTAAAAGGCACAAGACAAGAGGTTTAGTTTAAATTTATATTCCCAGGGCCTTTATGTAGTACCCTGGTATATCCCATGGCCTTAGGTAATAGAATGAAGAAGTAAGCTTCTTTAATTCCATTTCATATCCCATCTCCTTTCTGGACCCCTTTTCTCTTTGCTTGCAAACATTATCTCCATAATCCCTCTATGGTTCTCATGGAGTTTTTGCAGCTAACCATTCCTTCCCCTAAGAATGTCCAATGCTCTAAAATAACCAGAATAGCCCTTCTGATTTTTTCTGATAACAAATACGATTCCCTTGATACTCTGTTTAAGCCACATGTTAAGGGAAGAAAATGAGTTCAAATTCAGTAATTCACATAGACCTTATAGATAAGTAACTTAATGCCCTTTTGCTCCCTGGAGCAGGTGAATTTTAAAAGAGGAAACATACAGTAAAAAAGGACTATCCTATCCAAGAATGGACCTCTATCGTCGGAAGTTTAGGCTCTATGGCAGGGAGAAGGAAAGGAGATCTGAAAGCATAATCTTTCATGATGCCTCTCCAGTAGAGGCCTGCGGGAGACACTACGAAAAAGTATCCAATGTCTTCTCATACTTTAAAATCTCTTAAATTTACTACATTCAAGATAGCCGAGGCAATAATATTTATGAATAAAGATAAATATGCTATGAGAGGTGACAAGAAGGAGGAAGCCCAAAGGGACTTTTAGGTCATTTGGGAAGCTGTTCTTATCTTCATCTTCATCTCAACATGATTAAAACTGCGGTAGGCTGGTTTCATGAATTCAGTTCTGTTTAAGCTTCGCAGATTCAAACCAAAGAATGCAAAAGCTCAGCTAAAGCGGTTTTGAGAAAGAATCTTGTTTAGACCACTGCAAGTTTTTCTGCTGGCTGTAGACCATGGCACAATATCTTTGGGGAAAAAAAAAGAAATAATGAAGTGCAATGCTAAAGGCTGGAAAGTGAAGAATGATTTGAAGGTGTGAAAGGATGGGGAAGGATGATAAAAAGTAGTGACAGAAGTTTATTTCATTCCCATCATGAGATCCAGCACTGGTTATATTGCTTCTTGCCTTCAGTTATCAAGGCCACAAACCATTATTTTCAGAGGCTCATTGCCCTGTATGAGCGTCAAGATTTGATAGAAAGATAAAGGGATTATGAAGGAAAAAAATTGCCTGGCTATTTCTCTTTTAGATTTTCCTTTTTCTTTCTCTTCATGAGAGAATATCTAGAAGAAAGAAATGCTTATAAAATAATAATAATAATAATAATCATCATTTTCAAAACTTTATTAGAATACTGGGCTCAAATCAGATTCCTCCATCCTTTATCTTCTCTTTCTACATCTTCATCAACATACAGAACACTAAATAATTCTCGGAAAGTACTACTTGTTTGCCTACTAGTAAAACTTTTATTAAAATTTTAATAAACACACAAAAAGAAGTAATCTTACTGACAGAACAAATTTGCCAGATAAACGATACAGTTCACAGAAAATACAATTTAAATTATATAATGAAATTGCAAACAATGGAGTAAAATAAATAAGAAAAAATATTTTCTAAGATATTAAGCAAGGAGGCTCATAAATCAAGCTTAGGTTTACTTGGAGACAAGATGAATGCACTTGTGCGTGGACAGTATAATTTTCCATTTCTTCTTCTGATATCATTTTAACTGGTTTTACAAATGTACCGGCAGAATGCAGTTTCTGCTGGAAAGAGATTCAGAACAAGAATTTCTTCTACCAACCACTAATAAGCAATGCTAGCAAAAATATTCGATATTTTTTAAGATCGTGTGCATAGTCTATTAGACTAGCTGAGAGTATATTCTAATATTCTAATATGGTTGTGCAAACCTAATTCAGTTCATTCAGTAGGAATTATACTTTTCTAGGAGGTTCGTCTCTGTGCCTATTAAACTGCCCGTGCAGCAAATGTTTCAGGCTTTGATTTGGCTCTCACATTTGTTACTGCAGGCGATACACCATTAGGCAGAGTGAGGTAAAAGGAAAGAGGCAGACAGAGAAGCCATGAGAACTGGTCCAGCCTCTGACTTCCGCTCATGAGATACAGTTACAGCCAAATTATGCTACCAAGGTTGTTCATTTCCTACATGATTTCAGTTTTATGCCACAGGAGGAAAAGCAGAAGAGACTCTGAGTGGCTCAGTGTATCAACCTCCCCATTGACTGTATACTGACTGCGCTATTCATTACTTATCCCCTCGTCTCAGAGCTGAGATGTGAGGAGTGCTGCCTGCGTCTGAACCAAATGCTATTTCAAATGCCGTGTTTGGCTTGTACTTCTTTAAGTGAGATTAAGTTACTATTAAATATATTATTTTTCATTCTGTTCATTTCCATCTCTTTTTTAATGTCTCCAGTGAAAAGGTTCCTTATCTATTTTGACAAAAAGGTTAAACTAAATTGACTCTGCCATAAAAAAAATGGACACTGAATCTTGAAGGGTTAAACAAGCTTCAGAAATGCTGAGATTTTTTTTTCTCCCTAGAAACTGCATGCTTGAACGATTCCTAAGCTGTTAGGGTTACCATGGTAATTATTATTCTTAAATGGAGAGGTTTATTTATGAAGCGAAAAGACCAACAAACTGTTGCCTGCATCTCAAAATCAGAACTACTAGTAGCCATTTTTAAGGAGAAAGGAACTTTTGGGAGAATTGAATAATGCAGATCGATCTTTATCAGGGTGTATAATGGGTTTACAAAAGAGAAAGATATAATATGAATATATTAGGAATATTTACTGAAGGCACAAAAATTTTTAGATGGGCTTTACAATTATTGCCTTCTCAAGTTAGGCTGAGGTTATAATTAACCCCCAAATCAACTGTATTTTAGGAGAATCAGTTTGTTAGAGCAACTGGTAGATAAGTCATTTTCTATATGGCTGGTCATAATGGTTGAGATCAACTCACTTTAATATGAAAGTGACACCCAGAAGGTAAAGTAACTATTAAAAAAACTATTAATTTTTTTTTTTCATCCTAAGGTCACAGCTTAACAAGCTTATTCTTTCTGATATTGGGGAAAAGAGAGCTGGCTTGACAGCAACTGTGTTCATGGTATGTTTGCATGATAATGTGCTTTTGCAAAGTACAGGAGTAGTGTTATGGAGTGAGGAGACCAGATATCGTTCTTCACAGTTGCAAAGGCCCTACTCTAAGAACAATGCTATCATATAAATTTGGAACAAAATGCGTAAGTCAAAAATCAACTCTGTATTCTCTCTATTATAGTCAGTTTGACCTTAAAATCAGACATAAAGATTTAAAAGCAATCAGGAAATTCCTGCTAGCCATGTGTATTCCTCTGCTTTGTATACGCCTTTACCCGCACCTTTATCAAAGTGTACTTACTGCTTTCTCAATTAGTTGCCCCTGGTAGACTGCTGGGCCTCAGAGCCTGAGGAAGAGGAAGCAGGGCATGGACCACAAGCTCTGGAGTCAGGGTGCCTGTGTTCAAGCTCTTTCTCATTTGCTGTCTATGTGACTTGGGCATGTTTTCTTAATCTCTCCGGGTCTCAGTTTATCATCTATGACATAAGTATGATAGTAAGACCAACTTCATAGGGTTCTTGTGAGAAGTAGATGAGTTAATACCTGTAAAGTTAAGACTTGTTCAGTCAGAACAGCTTCTGGCACAAAGAAAACGTTATGGACGTGTCAGCAGCTTCTCAAGGGATACTGTCTTTTTATACTTGTATTCTCAGTATCTACCCTTAGATTAGTTGCTTAATAGAGAGTTTTTTGTTGTAGTTGTTGTTTTTTTGAAGTAATAAATGAATAGGTCATTGATTCAATTAAGGAACCCTTTTATACCTTCTGCCATGATTGGCCATCTAGCTTCTAGGCACAAACCTCTAGGAGCCAGGACTCATAGCATAGCAGACCATTCTATTGTTGGAAAACTCTGCTCAGGAACTCTGTTGGCTTCCTGGCAACTCTCTTCAATGAGAACCTGAAGCTTGAACAGGCTACCTTCTGGGGGATATGTGTCTTTTTAAGTCTCCATGTCCTGATTATAAAAAGCCTGTGGTGTTGGAGCAAGAGAAAGAGTATCCCTTTCATTTTTTCACATATCGATGGGCAAGTTGCATACACCTGTCTGTATTCAACAATAAGAAGTAGGTTGTAAGCTTTTTTTTTTTAAGAGAGGTGTTCATTTCGCTTGGTGATTTGATCTCTAAACAAATCACCTTGCCTATTTTGTGGGGTTGTTATTATTTTTTTTACTATCCCATCTACAAGAGGTATTCAGAGGAAAAAAGACTTCCTTGACATTTCTAAGCCATTGGGATGCTTTTTAATTTGTTTCTAGAGTATTTAATCTATAAGACATACCAGGATGAATAATTTATATAACAAAACAATGACAACAAGGTCAAAGCAGAAGTACGACTTTACAGTGGGGAATATTCATGACATGATGCTATTTGAGATATACTTCTTGAATATTAAAGAGTTTTTCCTAATGTTATGTTCCAATTAAACAAGCAGAAAGGTGTAAGAAAGGAAAACAGATTCTTTTTGAATTGCAGAAATTAAGCAAGTTTTAAGATAGAGATTATCATGTTACTAATTGAAAAATGTCAACGATTGTCTGTCCACATCAAGTTTAGGAATGATAGCTGGAAATATTTCTTGTGATCTAGTTGTTATCATCTTACAGCACCAGATATTCTGCATCAATAGATCAAATACTCATAATCTGATTTATTCAACGATACATAATTTCAATTGTTTATTTTCAGTTACATTTTAACTTAAAAGGAGAGAACCAAAGCAACAGAGTTTGCAGCTTAAGGTAACTATGAGATAGCTTATAGATTGAGTTTCTGACAAGATCTAACTCTGCTCTTCCTTTACTAGCACAGTCAGGTTTATGCTCTGAAAGGGATATGGCTTCTTATGCACAGTGGACAAAAATTAGAACTTCTAGTCCAGGATGTAGACAAGGACCTCAAAATCCTCCAGTGCATCCATCCTTTGCCAGTAGAAGGCTGAGGGAAGCAGAAAAGGGAAAGAATGTGATAGAAGTTAGAGTGAGCCAGGCCTGAGACTGATGTTTATCATTCTGGCCACATTCATAAGGACAGAACTCAGCCACGTGACCCTACCTATATGCAACCATGCAACCACAGCTGGAACATATGGTAAAGCACTGTTCCAAGAAAGAGAGAACACGAATCATGTTGAGCAACTGCAACTAGTCTCTCCCTCACTATTAGCTCTCTCAGCATCTAACTTAATTCTCACAATAACTTTGAAGATTAAAAAACTTGATCTTAGAATGCCAGAGCTGGGAATGGGCCCATAGTGTAGTGGTTAGCATGTGTGCTTTACATGCAGAAGGTCCTGGGTTCGTGCCCCAGGTGGAGCCACGGACCATACTCTATACCCTGGGTGGGCCAGGCCCCGGGTGCACCAGGCCCCCCAAGCCTGCCGGTGGTGCTAGGCTCTCCCGAGTGCGCAAGGCCCTGGGGGCGCCAGGCCCCGGGTGCAGGCCCCGAGCGTGTGGGAGGACACACCCCGCCTTCAGATATCTAGTTCTTAAGAGGAAACGGCAACATCCACAGGTCAAGAGTAGAAGTGATGGTGGTGTGGGGGAATTAAAGAGGGGGAAAAAAAAATGACAAAGCTGGACTCATCCCTTTGACTTGGTGCCCTAAGCTACTATGCTTCATTGCCTCCTTGGCCTTTGAAAATCACTGTGTAAGTTTCTTCACCTTTATAACTAAAATGACAGTATTTGCAATACCTGTTATACCTTATGAGATAATGGAAAACTGTGAGCATGTCAGAACTTGCCTTTTCTCTGTTATAGAAATAAATGGTCTGGGTTCCTTTTTATGGCCAACTCCTCTACTTGTAATACATGCCATCCCCTCTTATCCTGTTAAGCAATTCTCCCCTCTCTCTTCTGCATTATAAAATCTTTCCTCTACTGGATTATTCTCACCAACATACAATGTGCTACCTTTCTCTGATGTTGAAGATAAAAACAATTCTTGACTCCACTTATCTAACAAGCTATTACCTCATTTCTCTACTCTTTACAAGAAAGTATTTTGAGTGGTATATACTTACCATTTTCAATTTTTCTCCTCTATTCTTTTGTTGAATCCCCTCTAGTTAGGAACCCTTGTCACTACATCAAAATTGATTTTGGTGAGTTCACCAATGGCTTCTATGTAGCCAAATCCAATCAGTCCTTAGTCTTCATCTTATTAGACCTATCAGTATTATTTAACATCATACTATTTCTCCTGCTTGAAAATCTCTTTAGTTGGTTTCCAAAACACTAACACTTACCTGGCTTACTTTCCACTTTCCAGTTATACGTTTGTTTCCTTGGCTCCTCTTCATCTCCCTGGCCTCTAAATAGAGAATTACTTCAGGTCTTGATCCTTAGATGTCTTATTTTCCCTCTTTATACTCAATCCCTTGATGATCTCATCCAGTCGTATGGCTTAGACTAGCATCTAGAAGCTGAAGATTTCCAGACCTTGATTCCTGATGCAAACTTCCCAGATTTGTATCACTACCTGAATGCATGTGCAGTACCTGGAACTTAAAATGCTCCAAATTAACGTTCTCACTCCTCCATAACTATTCTGGTTCAAGATGCCATTGTATCTCATTTGGATTATTGTAGAATCTTCTTAAAACATCTCTTTGCTCCTTCCCTCACTTAACTCCTACAGTCTAAAGTGATCCTTTTAAAATAGAAGTCAGATCATGTCATACCTATGGGACAACCATCTAATGTTCTTTTTCGCTCAGAATAAAAGCTAATGTCCATATAGCTCAAAAGACTTCTCGAGATCTGATTTTCTCATCATTTCTATGTTCTTATCTCTTATTATTTACCCCATTCCTCAGCCCACTCCAGTCACCCTGGCCTCCTTGCTATTTCTTGACCATTTCAGTTATTTCCCCCACTTCATGGCCTTTGTCCTTGCTCTTTTCTTTCCTTGGAATACTCCTTCCTTACATAGTGTCGTGTCTCAGTCCCTCATCTTGCTTAGTTCTTTGTTCAAATGCACCTTGTCACTAAGGCTAATTAGCAACATTTCTAGGCTGATTTAAACAAGCCTTTGTTCATTTCAGCATTTACCTTATTTAAAGTTTAACTGCCTATCAGTGCTACCTCAATGTACCTCTTTTGGCTAACTCAGTTTCTTTAGGAAAAATGCTCAGTGTGTGTCTCAGATATTGACTCTCTTCTTTTTGCTAAAACAGCAACTGGGGAAGAGGACTTTATGACCTTGTAGAAGTAGCAAAAGTTGACCTCCTGACCTGGTGCCAGTCCTAGGGTGTGGTATTGGCTGTGCCCACTGAAAGATAGTGGCCTTATCTAGTACATGAGGCACTGTTATGAAGGGTAGTGGAATATGCCACCCCAAAATATACCTCTATGGCATAGAGATTATTTTGAGCTGATTATTTTGAGAAACGACAGATATTGGAGAAGCTCTGAAGACAGAGTAGAAGTTACCCTTCGGTAAGGGATATGTACATTTATAAAAGAAATCTCCATTTGTAAGTGTGTCTCCCTTTTTTGTACCAGGAAGAGAAGGGGTACTTTAAATCACAAGAGAATCTTGCCAATGGAAAAGTCACTGATTTAAATCTGTATAACAGTCACACTTTTGTTTAGCATACTTTTCCTGGTCACTTCCTTATGACTGGCTTTTCTACAACTTTCTTTTAGCTTTCAGTCTTTAGCTGATGATGATATTAAACTGGTTGTTTAGGCTACCTTGGGATGTTACTCATTTTTCACAGGATTTCTCCCATGTATGTTCATGGGTATACGTGTTTTAAAACTTCCGTTTGTTTTTCTCTTATTAATATGTATTTTGTTACAGGGGTTTCAGCCAAAAACTCAGAGAGGTAGAGGTAAAATTATTTTTTTTACCCCTACCCTATAGTTGTCATCCACTACTGACATCTGAGGACAATCAGCTCTTGTCATTCTTGCCTTGTTCAGAGCCTAATGACACCACCATACTGATTTATCCTTTCTTATTCTCCTGGGGCTTCTGCAAACTCCTCTGAGTCTTTTCTATGTTATCTGTCTGGTGCAAGGCCTAGCCTGTCCAACTCACAGACTCTGCCACAGGATCATCTCACTACTTTTCCCCCACACACTCATCCTATTGGGCCCAACACAAGTCTCTTGGCTCTTGACTTAAAGTCTGTTAGGGAGGAAAAATTATCCTTCTACCCTTCCAGGTGTGGGCTGGTCTAATAAATAAATTAACATAAGACAGATTAACAAGAGAAAAACAAATTTTTAATTTCATTCATAGAGAAGGCCCATAAAATGTGAGATCTAAAGGCAAATCAGGCAGTTGAGGCTTATAGGCCATTCTGAGCTAAGGAATGGGACAGGGCCCCAGGCTCCTCCAAGGGGATGGCAATTCACAGGACAATAAGAAGAGCAAATATTTGGTAATTAGATGTTTGCCCTGCCATAATAGATAGGTCATTCAGATCAAAATTATCTCTGGTAATAGCTCTCTCTCTGAGGCCCCCCACCTAAGTCCTTTTTTAAGTAGTTAAAGGAGAGAAATGTTTTTCTTAGTGTGCTGAGTCCTGGTTGCCTTCAGCTTGAAATAATCCATATGCTGAAGTGACACATTTTAGCGTGTATATTATTTTCTCCTTCGAGTCTATACCATGTAGAAGCCATATTGGACTACCTCTTCATCTCATTTCTGTGTTCTTCTCTCTTTACTAGGATGTGTCAGATTGCCATACACAGCAATCATGTTCTCAAATCCCAAACAAGTCTGTGCTGTGCCTACCCACCACGACATGCCCAGTTAGGAATTTATGATCATATCACTGTAGGTTACTTTTGGTCACTAATTTATTACAAAGCCCCCTTTTCATTCACATGCAAAAGGCTCTTTTCCTTCTTTCCAAAGAAAATCCAAAAAGGGAAAATTAGAACATATATATGGCTATGCCCTGCCCTTCCTTTCTTCAATATTAATTTTTGTTCCATAACCATTGGAATAGAAATGGTGGTCTGTCCCCTTCCTTTTTTCTTTGGATGTATGGTAGGGGTATTCACTTGATATCATACTGCTTATTGAGATGGCATCTGCTTCTCCTTTGTCCCTGAGACTGTAGTGGTAGCCAAGTAGTGTGGAGAGAATCTAGCTTACCAAATAACAGCAATGACAAATCACCAGATCTTTCAGATATACCATAGATAAAGAGTGCATTTTTTTCAAAGCAAGTTTTATTAATTCCCATGATTCAAGTTCAAGGAAAACTTAGTTCATGATTTGAGATTCTCTGATGAACTTCAAGTTTAGGAGAGGATGAACCAGTTTTTTACTAAAAAGATAAAATAAAAAGGTTGTGGGGGGAGCATATGAGAGGTTATTCTTAGGGTGAGTAATTGGAGGAGCTCTTAGATAATATAGAAAGTGGGGCACTGGCAGAGCTGATACTATTGGTTTGCTACCTGTGTGGTCACACAGATTCCAGCACTCAGAAGAAGCTTAGTTTAATACTCTGTCATAGTTGTCCTGAAGTTCTTAAGTTTTTAATAAGCTGTCCTGCATTTTTATTTTGCATTGACCTTCTGGGAACTTGGCATATATTCTTCGAGTTTGGAGTACTTGACCATAGAGACTAGTGCCTGCTTCTTGTCTAAAGGCTGGAGATTCACTAGTGTACTCCAGTGAAGAGGACATGAAGAAAGAATGGAGGGAGATGCCTATTCCAGTTACCTCTTGGCTTTCAGAATTTATAGAAGTGGAGGTCAGTAAATAGGAAAATGCCACATGGATGATTTACTGGAGTTTTCTCATGCTACATGATGTCCACATAAAGATGGCATGGCTCACCTTTGAGAGGTGAAAGTCATGAAATGGAACCAGACCAAAACTGAGATGCCTGTCATCATCAATGAGCTGTTAGTGATGCAGGTAGAATTTCTTCTCCCTGGTGCCCTTGCTTCTGGGGGTGAAGTTTGCTTGAGGGTTTTAGGGTCAGACACAGACAAAAGGGGAAATTCAGAAAGAGATCAAGGCATGGACTGTGATTATTGACTGATAAGTGATAATGATTTGACTACTTCCTCAGAAAAATGGAGATACTCAGAACAAAATTATATTATAGAAACTATTTACCTAGATGAATATTCTCTTGGGAATTGACCCCCCAAAAAATAAATAAATAAATAAAATAAAACACCTCATCTCAGCTATTTGAGTGTTCGGTAGTCATAACAATACTGCATAATTTTGAGAATAAAGTCAGTTCATGTTACACATGTCTATAGAGAATTCTCAGTCCCACCCATTATGAATAGACACTTGAAAAGTAGCTCAATTAGTTTACATAAAAGCAAATATTATATATTTTCTATTGGTATTTTGAAATACATTGACAGATCCACATGAATACTTGAGAATTTAAAGTTAGTGACAATGAAGTTGATCAATATCTGATCTGTCTGTTGGCAGATACTGCTAGCCAGGGATAGGGGCTCCACGGAGAATAAGGGTAATCTCATTGAGACTTTTCAGTAAAGTACTGTTTATTTAGTATCATTCTGGCCCCTGACATCTTAAATATATGAAATCATCTCCAGTTTGATGGATGGCAGCACTTTAGGTCTGCTGGAAAAACAGAAGAAAATTCATCCTGCTTGTCACAATAACGCAAATAGCCCACAGGACAAACTGAAGACCACTGTAGCTTTAAACAAGAAAGACATTGATTAGAGGGAAAACAAATGCTGAAAGGGAATTCTAGAGATACTGAGATGGAGTCAAAGAAGCTACCAGTCAAACAGAGAAGACAAAGAAAACTACAGCTGAGAACCTGTGAGACTAGAGATAATAAGAACAGCAGGAGGAGAGAGAGGGAAAACATATAAAGAAGAAGAAGGAAAAAAAAAAAAAACCAATAAAGAAAGGATACATAAAAGGGAATGAAAAACCAATAGAAAATGCCAGAATTTTGACAGTGAGGGGTAGGATCTGAAAGAACTTGTGAAGGAAGCGACTGAACTTCCCTATGGGGCACCATCCTTGACAGTGAGATATTAACCTGGAGGGATATCTGTGCAGCCCCAAGTGCAACAGAAATAAAAGACACAGAATAACTAAAATGTGTTCACTAGATTGCATGTGTATACTCAGAAACACTCTATAATAGCTGTTTCAAAGAGAAGGTAGTGGGAAAAGCTGTATGTTTTAGAAAATTGTCAAAGAAATTTTTTTTGTACGCTTTTGTTGTTGTTGTTATTTTTTTCCACTTTTTTTTCTTTTGACATGGCATTCAACCCCCATTAGGTAAAGCTGCCTTTGAGAATCATTTAAAAATAGAATTGGATCCTCTATTTCTCTATTTATTTTCTTCTATCCATCTTCTTCTCTCTTGTTATTTCCAAAGCTTTTGACATAGAAAGCATTTCTACCTTTGATTATTGATTACTCAGAAACACTCACAGACTAAGCTGCACGTATTGGTTTGGGGGAAATAGAATAACTTCTTTCAGAGAGCAAATATTCAGTTTAATTCAGTTTCATATTCAGTTTAATTCAGTTTCATATTTTTTCCCTGCATTTTTATTTCACCTATTTATTAAAAATCACCATGTCCATGATAAAACTTAGACCTGCTGCCTAGCTAAGAATCCAAGAGTTCACCATTTACTTCATATTGTGTAAATTCTAATCAGATACAGGGGTCTTGGTTCTGTACTGCATTGTCTCCTCAGGCAGAGTGCCCTACAATTTTTAACACCATAGAACAACTCCACAACAGAGCTGATTGCCTTGAATTCTTCCTCAGCAGATGCAGATAACATTTTGAATAAGATACAGCTCCATTTATTTTTTTAGCAGTGTGCTTATTTATTTATTTCAGTGGTAGAGCCAGATAAGAGACTGATTGAGTTCACACCTCAGTGATGAGCATATTGGGTCACTTGTTAATGCTGGTGACTAAGCTGTAGCTCAGGCCCACAGGCAGCTCTGTTCAGATTTATGTCAAGACATGGTGATGGATAAGTGTAAACTCTTATTTATAAGAAAGCAAATGAATGCTTCCTATGTAAAAAATAAATTGCAGAGAAACTAATTTAAGACTAATCAGAAACAGTCATTCACTCTGGGTGGGAATAATGCCCAAGTAGGGCTCTATAATAAGTCTCTGAGCCTTTGGCATATAGATAGCACAATAGAGGTGGCGATAAGCATGTTCCTCACCCATAAATAACCCCCCGATGGGATCTCTAATGCACTGTGAATTCATTGTGGGTTTTTCGGCAGCTGGAAGACACTAATCAATGCAAAAGAAACTTTGCAGTGGTTTCCACTTGGAAGTAAGTATCAATCAAGTCACAACTGTACTTTAGCTCAGATGGTCTGAATAAAACTTGCTAAGACGAAGTTTGCCAGCAGGAAAAAAAGTTGTACTTGTGGAGGACAGCTTTTCCTAGGGGATTTCAAAGCACCGAATAAGATCATCTTCTGATATAATGTTTTTCTTCAGTTCAGAGTAGCTTACAAAGCCGCTGGTTCTTGTGTCTAGAAGAATTTATACATTTGGGAGATGTTTATGTAGGTCTCTCAAAAGTGATTGCTAGAATTCCTGATGCGGTGTCTATCTCTACGAAGGCAAGAAAATAATTTCAAATGCAAATGGTAGTTGGGTGAATCATTCTATATTCTGAAATCATTTATTTGCGGATTCCTACCTTCTGGGCTTCTTGGTAATTTGCGAGATATGTAATTACACAGAATCATGCTGTTTAAAGAATATGTGATTCAGAAGACATTAATTCCTTTTTATTCTTTAACTGCTTACTATCTTAGTTTGCTAAGGTATCATAACAAAATACCACAGAGTTGGTGGCTTAAACAATAGAAATTTACTTTCTTGCAGTTCTGAAGGTTGCAATTCCAAGATCAAGGTGTTGGCATGTTTGGTTTCTCCTGAGGTCCCCATCTTTGAGTTGCAGATGGCGACCTGCTCATTGTGTCCTCACATGACCTTTTCGCTGTGTGCATTTCATGGTGTCTCTCTCTCTTCTTCTAGAGACACCAGTCATATTGGATTAGTGCCTCACACTAATGGCCTTATTTTAACTTAATTACCTTTTTAAAGACTTTATCTCCAAGTGTAGTTACATTCTAGGACTTCGAAATATCAATTTGGAAGGGATTTCATTCAGCATGTAGTATTCTTCTCTTTGGACCCCCAAATTTCATGTCCTTGTCACAGGTGAAATTCATTCGAAAATAACATAAAGAGATTTTGTGTTGGCCAACATTTAGAAGTCCAAGATGACTGTCTTCATTGCCAAAGTGATCTGTAGTTTAAATTCTTTGCCTATGCAATACTTTGGGGGAAAAAGAGAAACACAGAAGCAAAGACAGTGCAGTTTGGGTGCCACTCCCAGCAATGGTTGTGCCTCTCTTCAGGATAACATCAGAATTGGAAACTATTTTATTGATTACTTCATTTTTAGGTGGAGAAATAAGAAGATGTAACATGGCTGAAGGCACTCAACTAGTTTAGCCATATTTGAGTTAGAGTGTGGACTTCCTGATCTCCAAACTAGGACTCCTTTTCTATGCTCAGGAACCCTATGAAAAACTATTCTGGCCCATATGGCTAGGAAGACAGTATAGATCTTGAGTGAGAGATTGCTGCAAGAATATGGCTTCCTCATGGTCACAGGATGTACATAATGAATATGCAATATCTAGTAGTTTGTTTTTTTTCTATTTACCTTCTAATTTGCTATTTGGTGGTAACAGTGCTTGCAAATGGTGAATATTGAATATCTCATATTTTCCAACTTTCCCAGCAGTGGCTTGAACTAAAGACAATATTACAAATACCCGCTTTTCCCCTTTGCTAGCAGTACCTATGGGATGGCATGCTGTATCTTTCACTACATTGCAAACTTTTTATAGCCTCTTATTTATATTTATCCTTTGAGCCCTAACAAAGAGCTACCCACTTAGGTGCTTAATATTTATGTATGTATATTTACTTAGTATATGTATATATCTATATCTATATTATTTACTTAATATATATATATGTATACATACTTACATGCATGTATATACACATTTGTGTATATAAGTGTGCATATACCTAAAGCGACTGGCTCCTTATGGCTATAACAATTCACTGCTCAAAATGAAGTCTGCTGTGAAAGTAATAACCCTGGAGAGAGGGTTTAATTCTTCAAATGTTGATGGCAAAAGCAAAGCAAAGGATTGGTTCAGTTGCAGAGGGTAAGTATGTACAAATAAATGTGTGTGGGGACTATACTAGGAGAGAGGTCCTCCATAGGCATGTTGTATCTGGTCTTCCCTCATCTGCTCTTGACATTGCTCCCAGTAGCTTTTGGATGTGTATTGAAACTGCATAGCAGCACAGGTTTGTCCATGAATCTTCCCCTAAATCCTCAGGGAGAATTAATTACTTCTTCCTCTGTACTCCTAAAGCAATTAGTATCTGACTCTACCACAGCGATTATAATGTATTATACATGTCTGTCTCCCATTAAACTTTGAGTTGCCTAAGTGCATGGATTATGTCTTAGCTATCTTTGTATCCTTAGTACCTTTTATTCATAAGATGAATGAATGAAACATAAATGCCAGACTTTGACTATGCTCCCTAACTACTTCCAAAATATCTATCTATCTATCTATCTATCTATCTATCTATCTATCTATCTATCTATCTATCATCTATCTATCATCTGTCTACCACCTATCTCTCAGCACTGTTCTAAGTACTTTAGAAATATTAATTCATTCAATCTTAATTCTCTTTTTTATGTAAGAGCCTGAAGTTCGGAGAGATTAAATAACTTACTAACACACATGAAAGGTAGAGCAAAGAATTCACATCTAGGAAGTGTGGCTGCAGAATCTTACTCTAATCTCACTATTCTGGCCTGGATATTCAGCATTGGAGCAATCTTCCTTGAAGGTATTAAGTGATTAGGATCCAAAAATAGGGAGAAATGGAACAAATCATTTTGTCTAAGAATATTAGGAATGTCTGTAGCAAGAAGTTTCTGTTGGCAAATGGGGGTCACAGGGCTCCTCTTTTGAAAGTCATAGAGAGGGGATAAATTGATGCAAAAATGGTGTTTTGGAAGTGGAGGTACAGAGAGGTGAAGGGTGGAAGAGCTTTCAAACTAATTCCCCTTACAACAGTGTCTGGGGACAATAGGGATGGTTTTCTCTGTCTTCTTAGATATTCGTGCTTTGACCTGTTCTTCCTTCTAAGGAAATGGCTAAGACATAGGCTCATTAATTCCAAGAGATTATAAATGAAAATTAAATCTTTATTATTATCGTTTATTCATAAGATAAGCCTACATTCCATGAAAGTCTTCTGTAAATATTTTCAGAGGCTGTCAGAAGTTTTGCTCTGGATTGGTTTTGTGGTTCGCCACATGAAATAGAGGGTCAAAAAGGCTGAAACCTCTGACTTTTTTTTTTTTTTTTTTTTTTAACAAACTTCTCATTGATTTATAAGCAGATATCCTGGTCAGACCACACAACCCTAATATTGTCTGCTGATTCTCATTGCATATTTAGAAAAGCAGAAAACAAATTTACAGTTCCTATTTTGAATCCATTGTTAAACCCGCAGGAATGTGTGGCTTAAAAGCCCTTTGGTGCCTTGGAGAAGCATGGCGAACAGTTATATTTGACATTATTCAGGTCCTTCAGGGAAATGCTCTTGTTCTTGTTGAAGTAAAGTTCCTGGAGGGAACACTTTGCATTATGTATCCTTTCCTACTCACTCTGATTACTTTTCTTGAAATTCCTTTGGGTTCTTCCAAACCAGACACAGTCTCTAAATTCTCAGTGATGCTCTTCACTTCTAATACACATGTTGTTCCAGCCTCCTTGCCATAGTGACATTCCTAGATTTAGAGAAAGGAGCAGGTGAGGGAGTGATACAGTATGCTTACTAGTAGGCTGCAAGAAAACATCTAAATTAAAATGAGTAGATTCAGGTTAAAGCAACTAATTGCCTGAAAGAACTTTAAGCTATATAGTAGGTCTCCATACTTATTTTGCTTAGAGCCAAGACGACCTCTTAAAATTAAATGTTTAGGAGAGTGTGCTCCTCTTATCATGTTATTCACATGATTCTCGGAGTGTCCAGAGCCTGGAGGAAAAAGTGTCAATCTCAGATCTACAGTTTCATTCTCTTTTAATTATTATTTTCTTTCCTCTTTTTTGATCTTTGTCTTTCTCAGTCTTTGTCTTCTGTTTCTTATCTCATCTTTCTCTCTCTTTGTCTTTCTGACTCTGTCTCTATTTCTATCCCTATCTTTCTCTGCATTTCTTTCTTTGCATCTGCAGGCTTTTTCAGTACTGTCCAATAGAACTTTCTGTGCTGCTGGAAATGTTCTATATTTTCACCTTCCGATGCAGTAGCCACCAGCTACATTGGGCTACTGAGTACTTGAAATATGGCAATTGTGGCTGAGGAATGGAATTCAATTTAATTCAATTAAAATTAATTTAAATTTGAATAACCCCATGTGGCTAATTGGTATCAAACTGGCCAGTGCTGCTCTAGGCCAATTATTTAGTGTTGATGACTGAGAGCTGATATCCTCTTTGGCTACTCTCTTTCTTTTTTCTAGAATGACTCATCAATAGGGAAAGTTAGTCTAGCTTATAGAGTTTGGTTTGAATCTCTTCTGACCCCTTCTCCTCAACTTTGAGAGCTTTCAGGGCAAGAGAATACTTAGCATCTTTTCTGAAGACAGAATGTACCTCTCTGGTTGCCTGGAGACCAGATAGTCTCCAGCTAGTGACTGCAGGGCACCCTGGTGTGACTGGAGGTTGAGATAGGGCTCATTTGCAAGGCATGGGAGCAGGTGTGTTTGAAAATTTCATGAGCAAAGGCAGAGGTCAGCAACCTCTTTGGCCGTCTGCAGGAATAAACAATGTTAGTACAAGGGTCTTGAGCCAGGGAGGCATGAAGAGAAGGGAAAGGAGGAGTGAAAAAAGAAGTAGTGAGGCAGGAGCGGGAAGATAAAAAAGGAGAACAGAGTCATAATACCCATGTTGAGTGTTAATGCTACTAGCAATGATCTTAGTCACAGTTCTGCCTCTGAGTATCTGCTCCCGGAAGCTAGGCCTCTCACCATAAAACCCGTGCTTGAATCAGCCACAGATGCTTGTATTTCAGGATTTAGTGTGGGCCTGGAGGCAACAGAAAGTGGAAAGAAGCAGTTTGTTAATTTCTATGTATACTCTTAAGAGTCTGCCTGAATTCATCTTCAAGTGAGTTTAGCATGCCCCAGGTAGACTGGCTACTATTTTACGCCCTTCTTTTTTCCTTTATTTTGGCTTGCTTTTTCTTTCTTTCTTTCTTTTCTTTCTTTTCTTTCCTTCTTTCTTCCTTTCTTCCTTTCTTTTTCTTTCTTTCTTTCTTTCTTTTTCTTTCTTTCTTTCTTTCTTTCTTTCTATCCTTGAGTTTGTCTTTCTTTCTTTCTTTCTTTCTTTCTCTTTCTTTCTTTCTTTCTTTCTTTCTTTCTTTCTTTCTTTCTTTCTTTCTTTCTTTCTTTCTCTCTCTCTCTCTCTCTCTCTCTCTCTCTCTCTCTCTCTTTCTTTCTTTTCCACCTTTGACAAATGTGACCTCAGTGACCCTTTTGGTTTTGGTCAGCATCTGTCCTGATTAAAGAAAGGGAAATATGAAATGACATTTCAAGACCAGGACACTAATAAAAGCAAAGACACTTCTTGTAAGTCTGAAATTCTGCTAAATCACATATATTTTTTTCCTGAGCAGTTTGCTTACAATCCTGGAAACGTGTTTCTCATAACTGGGAAATCTATTTTCCATTGACTTCTTGTATTTGCTACATTTTATATTGACTGGCTTTGCTGTATTTTAAATGTATTTGTGTCTAGACTTGTGGGACTTTAGCTACAGCCAATTTCTACATTATTAAGAGGGTTATTTTGAGTGGCCCCTGTGAATAAACCTAATTTTCCCCTCTGATTAGTGCTTAATTTGAAATTGTTTGTGCAATGATGAAATCTTTCTTGAGTTTCACTTCCATATTCCAGTTTCCATTCCCAGAGGTTGCTTTTGATTACATAAATGCTTTCATGGTGATTATGTGGGCAAAATTGTATATTAGGTAGTTTTGGTGCTTTCTGTAAGAAATTGTGTTGCTTAGAAAGGGCTGTGAGTTAGATTTTGAGGTTTTAGGTACTTTACAATTACATGATCATTTCTTCTATTCAATGTAAAAATATACTCTGCATCTAAAACCCTCCATAATTTTGTCATCTAGCCTTTGATTAGAGATTCACATCTCCTTTGAGACTCCACATTTCATTGCAGGAAGATTTTTCTAGATCTTCAGGCTTTTCAGAATATAGTTTCCTGTATCTTCTCCCCCCCATCTTCAATTTTGTAATAAATGTCTTGAGAGGAATAAAGTAAGATGTTTATGTCACTGCCCAAAATCTAACCTAGAAATCAGACAACATGACTTCCTTATGGGCCAATGCTTGAACCTATTAATCTTAGTAATGTATACTCTCTGACCCCTGACTTATATAACTTAGTGTCTGCCTCTTAGATTCACAGCTGGAAAGGAAATGCCTCAGAATGAATCATACCTCTTGTCTCATCTATATCAGATTTAGGTAATATTAAGTGAGATTTTGGACTTAGAGTTGATGCTGTCAAGGGTTAAGATTTGGGGGATGTTGGAGAGGGATGAATATATTTTATACGTGAGAAGGATATGGAGGGCAAAAGACAGAAGGTTATGGGTTGAATTGCATCCTCCTCAAATTAATACATTGAAGTCTTAACCTCCAGTACTTGAAAATATAACCTTCTTTGGAGATAGTCTTTACAGAGGTAATCAATTTAAAATGAGGTCATTAGGGTGGACCCTAAGCCAATGTGACAGTGTCATTATAAAAGGGGGAAAATTTGGACACAAAGACATGCACAGAGGGAAGACAATGGGAAGGTACAAAGAAAATATCATGTGAACATAAAGATGGTCATCTATGATCAAGGATTCCCAAATTTTGGGCCGTGGATTGTACTGGTCTGTGGCCTGTTAGGAAATAGGCCACACAGCAGGCGATGAGTTGCAGGCAAGCGAGCGAAGCTTCATCTGTATTCGCAGTCACTCCCCAGAGCTAGCATCACCACCTCAGCAAAACCTCAGATCATCAAGCATTAGATTCTCATAGGAGCACCAGTCCCTGGTGCCAAAAAGGTTGGGAACCACTGATCTATGTGTCAAAGAGAGATACTTTGAACAGACCATTCCCTCACAGCCCTGGAAAAAAGCCAACCCTACCAACACTTTGATTTTGTACTTCTAGCCCGCCAAACTCTGAAGCAATACATTTCTCTTGTTTAAACCACACAGTTTGCAGTACTTTGTTATAGCAGCCTACAGCAAACTAATATAGGAGGCCAGAACTCAACCTGGCCAGGTTGGAATATGGAACAGACAAATGGCATGTAAGACTTGTCACTGCTCCAGGCATTTTCTTCATATGTACATCCAGCTTGCAAGAATATAGTTTCCTAGGTCCCTCTTTTTCATTATCTTTAGTTTTTATGATTTCTCTCATTCTCTACAAATCTCAAAGAATTATAAACAGCCAGTCCGGGAGTTATATCTACAATAATGTCAGATGTTAGCCAAGAGATATTGAATACCATTTTTACTATTACTAATAATATCAGCTAATATTTATTGACTGCCTACTAAGGTCCAGGTAACATATTAAAATACTAAGTTCTTTAGTCATTACAACATTACATGAGGTAGTAGGTATTATTTTTCCTCTTATTTTAGAAAGGAAAGGACTGAGGCAGGAAGGCTTGACAACTTGACCGAGCCCACACAACTAATTACTGGCAGAGGTGAGATTCGCTAGCACCTGTATGGTCTTAATCATGCCTCTACTCAGAGAATGAAAGTCTAAGACTGAGAAAATAGAATCAAGGTAAGATGCAAACAAGGAGGCTACAGAGAAGCTAACACTTTTCCGTACTTGGAAGGTACCCTTTAAGAAATAATTCACATTACTTTAAGTATTTTCAATTTTTCCCACTGAAGACTTTTTCAACAGCAAAACTTAACATGGGTAGTCATTGTATCAGTTCACATTTCAAGCCACAAACAGACCCAAAACAGTTGCTGCATCAACTCAAAGTGACATTCTTCCATAATCAATTAAATTCATTGCACCTGATTATTCAATTTCTGCCAAGAAACAATTTAAAAAGCCTATTCACAACAATTTGTTTTACAGTTTCCAGGGCCACTAAAATAACCTCCCGAGGGCCTGAAATTTTAAAAGATTTTTCCAGTGTTGCCTGAGGACAATATGAAAATTTAACAAACAAAAGCCTACTCAGATCTTAATGATATCCATGTGAAATATACACTCCTTGTTCCTTGAGCTTTAGTCTACACTTTACAGTTGTTATCATGGGACATGGTTTTTGCTGTAAATAAATAAAAGGCTTTGGAGACTGAAGAACTGGACTACCACTGTGGCTCCACCATGCTCTTGCTGAGCATACCTTAGCAAGTTATCTACCTTCTCTGAATAACAGTAACTTGACCTTTAGATGGAGAAGCCAATCTCATAAGGAGGGGTGAGAATTAAATAGAATAGTGAGCAAAGAGTATCTGGCGCATTACTGAGATCATTAATTTTTACTTCCATTCCATCTTTTCTTCACCCTCATTCTCTCAGGTGCCCAGCATGGTTCTTTGCCTTAATCTCAAGTTTGCCAGGGATTGGCATTCAGAACCATGAAAACAGCTACACAAGTTGACTGAAGCTTGACTCAGAATCACTTTAAAGTACACTTCTAGTTTGTATTTTGTTGGGTAAGGGAAGGTGAAGAATATACAGGTAATGTGATTACTGGCTTCCATCTGCACAAGAGTGTTTAGAAAATCATAGGGAAAACGTTATTTATTTATTTTTATTTTTTCTCCATTTTGCCTAAAGCCAAGGCAAAGACATGTAATTATCCCCATAATCTCCGTGTGTGTGTGTGTGTGTGTGTGCACACGCGTGTGCGTGCACACCTAAGTTTAGCCTCTGCAGCTATTTTCTTTCTTGGGCCTTAGCTTTATCTTTGACTCTTAGATCTGATGATTCTCCTTGGATGTGCCCTGGTCTACACCTCAACTTTTTTAGTCAATTAATATTCTTTCCATGGCCATCAAGAATTGGTGGATGCCTGAGGGCAAAATCCTGCTTCAGTGCTTTCACACCTTTCTGGATTCTCCCCTTCAGATTTCTAGAATTTAAGAATTTCTCTTAATTTCCTGGCATCAAATCAATGATTTGAAAACATGTTATTTAAAAAATAAAAAACCCTTTCTTCCACATTTTTAATCACTCTGCACCATCTTCCATATTTCTGGGAATAGAATTGCAGTCTCACAGACTATTTTCAACTTTCTTAATATAATTCCAAGGAAATCCCCTGTCTTAGTCAGATTGGTTTGCCATAACAAAATACCACAGACTTGGTGGCTTAAATAACAGAAATTTATTTTCTCACAGTTCTGTAGGTTGGAAGTCCAAGATCAGGATATCAACATGGTTGGTTTTGGGTGAGGCCTCTCCCCTTGACTTGCAGTTAGTGCTTTCTTACTGTGTATTCACAAGATCTCTCCTTCGTGGGAGCAATTGGGAAGGGGTAGAGAGAGCAAACTTTTGGTGTCTCTTCTTATAAGGGCATGAGTCCCACATGAGGCCACCAGCTTTATGACCTTATCCAGCTCCAGTTGATTTCTGAAGGCCCCATCTCCAACTACCATCACACTGGGGGTTAGGGATTTGACATGTGACTTTGGGGTGGAAGGGCACACAAAGATTCAGTCCATAACATCTCCTTTCAGAGCCTGAAATAATGGCTTCATGCTATGGGCTTTGGTATCACATAGACCTATCTGATCTTGAATTTCAGCATCTATAATGTGAGGATAATCTAATATAAAGTGTTGTTGTAAAAAGACTAAATACAATCTCAGGTGTAAAACAGAGATCACAATGCCCAGCACAGTAGGAACTGAACAGATAGTCCTTCCCTTTCCACCTTGTTTCCACTCATTCTTCCCTCTAGAGTGACTGTATGTAGCTGACTGGAATGTGATGTCTAACTCTGTCTGCACACTGACGCAGGAGGTGGTACAGCCCTGAGCCTGACTGCATCCTGCTGTCAAAAATTTTCATCATTTGTGCTACTAGAAAGGCGTACGGTAGGGAACGACAACACAAAATAAAGGCAATTATAAATTTTTATTGAAGAAACAAGCAAAACCAAAACCAAACAAAAACAAAGATGACACCTGGTTGCTTTCTTTTTTAAACTCAACACTGGAGCCAAAAGTTGTAAGCCATCCAGATGGTGAGCTTGAGAAACAGAAATTAATCACCTATTTGTACTACAGTTTCAGGATTTAAAGATCTTTGGAGAAGATGTTCAAAAGCTTCACTCCAATTAACTTTACTCCATTAAGTGTGCCCATCTACAGATCAGAAGCCAAAGAATGGATTTGAAGGGTGAAGAGAGAAAGCTCACAGAAGATGCCCTAACCTCTGCAGTCCTTTCCCCAGAATGGAGGAAACTCTTGGAAAAAAAAAAAAATGAAGCAGTTTTAACAGACAGGATGGATCAACATGCGTCTGGGATACAATATAATAGCTCCCAGAAAGTGTTGAAATGGGGACAACCTTCTGATTTAATTTTAAAGGCTATTTTGAACTGTGTGACCCTTTCTAAAGTTGATCTGATAACTGAAATGGATTATCATGTGTCAGTGTGTGTAGTCTCAGTGGAATCCTAACCTCGACCATTTAGAACACATTTCTTCTTTCTGACATTTTTTCTCCTTGCATAAAAAGGAAGAGGATAAAATGGTATCTGGTGTTTGTGTTTGTGGGTAATCATCAAGTAGAAAGTGTAATGATTCTGGTGGAACTTCTAAGACTTAAGGGATTTTAACAGCCCAAAAATATTGCCAAGAAGTACTATTTTAGAAATGTCTTTGTGACCTTTCCAACTAAATTGAAATAAAAAATAAGAGACAAGCACATTTTTTCTTATTCAAGAGAAATGGAAAACTCTCATTAACAGACTAAGAAAATGAGGAAGAAGGAAAGAACAGAGGCGAGAGAAAATGGGAACATAAACCACCAAAGACCATAGCTTGACTCAAATTTTTTTATTTTGTGAGCTCATTGTGGAATGCCCCCAGAAAATTCATTCTGCCTCATAAGACCTTTTCGCACATACTGATCCTTTTTATTTTTTAAAATTTAATACTAAGCAGTATCTTTCACCAAAATAAATAGATATTGGGAGAGAAATTAAAGGAGGTGGCCTCCTTCAATCTCCTGTTTTACTAGTAGCTTCCCAAGTAAGAATATGAGCACTAAAATCTACAGAATTCATAATTAGTCACAAACAAAATTCCCCTCAGTAAGTGTTCTGTGCCTCCTTCCAGGTTTCTAACTAGGAATGAAGTAATTACTCCTTCTGTCTTTGAAATTTCCAGAGGGTCTGAGCAGATAGTATACACACACATACACACAGGCACACACACACATATCGTGTGCGTGTGCACGTGTGTAGTAGAGTTAGGTAGAATTAGGCAATCGTCTTGATTTATTTAGCTCCTCTGGTAATAATTCTGGGTATGTATTGGGTACTGCGCAGCTATTCTATATACATTTATTGCAAATAAATATTTAAAAAGCAATAATATTATTGTAGAACTAAGTGGACTTAACAGTTATGACAGAAAAGAATAGCAACATAACAGATTTGCTTAAGAGAGCAAAAGAAATCTCAAGAAATCTCAAGTAGGAAGAATACTAAAATAGTAAAGAAAGGAATAGGTCAACTTGGCAGTTAGGGATATGGGTACACAACTCATTCAAACCGCAACTGATTTTCCATATAAGCAGCTATTTTCACTTACTTGATGTGTGGATGGAAACGCTGATAATGGCCAATGACTCTACATTCCCATGAAAGTTTTATAGAAAACAAATATTAATAAATTTCTCTGAAAATAGAAATTAATCTGCTTATGTACAAGATGATCAGTACAAAGAGGTATATAGAACATGTCCCTTCTCCCAAATTACCTTAAAATTTATTCCTCCTTATCGTAATCCTGCTGAGTAGATTGAAAGAGAGAAAAGAGAGAATGACACAATTGAAAGGAAAATCAGTATCATCCACAAATGAAACAGAATTATTTTTGGCCTGTTTTTGGAATTCACCAAAATTTCTTTCATAAGAATATAAACTTAGACCCTCAAGTTTGTTTTTCTTTATAAATATCTTTGACAAGAGTTATTTAAGTTCATATTTCTGATATTTTTCTGTCCTACATTAGCGGGGTATAAGAGGTAGCTCATGTACTTGACAATGACTTAAAGGCATTCTAAGAGAAGAAAATCTTATTCAAGAGAATAAGATTGGTTTTTATGCTGTATGATTAAGTACTCTATGCCTTTTTTGGAAAAAAAAAAATCAATAACATTTATTACTACACAGAGTGTTTTCTTCAAAGCCGAAGCATAAAATCACTGAAAGTTAATGGGAGTAAGGAAGAGGAGCACAAAAATATTGTGTTTTTGTTCAGAAGGAATATGTTTTCTTTCTGGTCTTTAAAACTGTCTGTTGCTTTAAGAAGTACCTCACACATGAAAATATTCTGCTTTATGTTCAGAAGTTAATCATGAAAGGTGGCTCCAAGTTTTAGGTATTCTCTGCCAGAGGGATATATAGACTTTTTACTAAAACAGTTTAAGTTTCATAAAGCATATTGATATGGAAAAGGATACAACTCTAAGCCCCTTTAGCAGTTTCATATGCTTTTCTACTTCGGCTTAAAGTTTTGCAGAAAGTGAGGCAAAGCCGGAAGCCATTTTGAAAGACGTTACTTAAATTACAAGAAGGGAAAATACTCAGCTTAGCAGATTTTTTTGTCAGCCCTAAACAAAGAATTCAGCCAAATTCTAATCTCATTTTTACCCTGAAGATATAATTATGGCCCAATGGCCAATGTATGTGCCTCTGGATATCTTCTTTACAGCACAAAATGTAAAATGTCTGGGGTAGTATAAAGCACACTAGACCAGGAGGTAGAAAATGTGCATTGTACTCATGATTCTTTTAATAGTAGCTATGAGATTTGGGGGAATATCACTTAATTTTCTGTTTCATTATACTTTGAAAATAGGAAATTATTGCAGAAGATACCCAGAATCATTTCTAGTTCTACCACAGTGGTTTCTACGAATCAAAAGAAAAAAGAAAAAGAAAAACAGAACATTTATATTTGTCTCTCAGTCTATCATGATCTATGTCATCCTAAACAGAGAAAGTTTCAGATTTTTTTCCCTAATTTTGTTTTCCTAAATACACACACACACACACACACACACACACACACACACACACACACACACGTATTTGTATTCTCATTAGGATTATTTTTTTAAACTTTTAAATTTATATAATCACACAGAATTAAGGCCAAATAGGTTGGTGCTGTCTATCATACAGGTCAGTTTTTCTCATGGAGAATAACAACAGTATAATTTTAAACAGTCATTCATTCATTTACTCTCTGAAAGAAGTGAATTAACAAACCATATGGATACTTGGGGTGACAGAGAGAACTGCAAAGGCAAAGACACAGAGATGGGTGCATGCTTTGCATATCTGAGGAAAAGTAGGAGGCAAATCTGGGAAGGAATGTTTGTGAAGATAAGGTCAGGGGGAGGGTTGGGGCTGAATCATATATATATTGCTAAGCTGTAGCAAAAGTTTTGGTTTTAACACTAAGCCATTAGAGGATCAAACTAGATCTGACTTAACATTCTAAAGGAATAACAATGGCTGCTGCTAGAGAGCAAGGATGGAAGTCCAGAATCCTACAAAGAGACTATTGTTGCAGTACTTAAAGAAATGGTAGCTTGGCCTAGAACTGTACTGATGACGGTAGTAAGAAATGACAGTAGTAAGAAATGATCAGATTCAAGATATATTTTGAAGGTATATCTCTCAAAGAGAGAAGCAAAAAAAACAAATCTTAAGCAGCTCTAAACTGAGAAATGTCTCAAACTAGGCCTGAGCAGAAGCCTGTTGAACAACTTGGGAGATAGAAGCACGGTGACACAGCCATTTTTGGACACTCATAGCCTAAAGCTCTTCTTTGGGGCACATTTAGACAGTTCTTTTTTACTGTTTCTCAGTCCATTTCTCCATCCTACAACTCACTATATTTGTACCATGTCAGTGGGGGCCCCAAAATTCAAACAGAAAATTGAAAAATAGAGACATTGTTTGAAATAGTAAAAGCACACTTAGATCAGTATATTCCAGAATAATCAGTCCTACGATATAAGAATAGTTTCTTGGTAAATGGCTGGAGAATTGGGAGTATTACACCTTTTTTGAGATTCAGAGTAAATCTTACTGTATTCTTATTTATTTTATTCTATAATTTCTTTAGTGGCTCCGAGTACTATCAGTAAAGAAACATAATTTGTTAAACTCAGTTTTATGCTAATTTATATAGTCCAAAATCCCTATTTTACATAATTTCCTTTATTATCTTAAAGAAATATGGGTACTTAGGACAGATACTGAGAAGCTTGGATTCAAGTAATGTTATTGTACATATAATCTGTATTAGAAATATTTTTGATGTTGTTGGGTACCTTGGACATCAAAAAAATGACTCTTAGTGATAAAGTTTGCATATTGGTGACAGGATAGAGTGAATAAACCTTATATATTGATATCAATTCAAGTTCATAACAACCACGAAATGCAAAGTATACTGTGAAAAAGTAACAAAACTAAACATGGTTTAGAATCTTTTGCAAAAAAAATTGCATTAATTTTCAAGCAATGCATATTTTGAAGTATATTAAGATAAAATTTGTATTATGCAAATATAGGTGCTCCTTAAAATTAATGTAGCTCAATTACATCATTAGATGTCAGAAAGGCATTTGAAAGGGTAGGTTGGAAATAATTCTTTTGAATGTCACATAAATTTTCTTTGCGGCTAATCTCTGAAAAGAGGAAAAAAAATTCTCTCTATTCAGGCATAGAATAGAAGCATTAACAATGGAAAGGTCAGTGCATAATGATGCAGGAGAGAAAAGGCCTAAAGTGCCATATTGATGAAATGAAATGGAGGAAAATTATATAGAAATATTAATCAATCAGTCCTTAATTTAAGACTTTTAGGTAACTTGCTAAAATCTTCTTCACTATTTAATATCAAAGAAATGATAACCAATAAACTTTTTCTGTGGAGGAAAAAAACTCAATAACTATCTGTTTACGTTCAACATTTCTCTTTCTCTTTAACTTTCCTGTATTGCAGATAATATTTGACAAACTCTAGTCATCCCATTTGTTATTAGATAGCCATGTCACTCTCAATATAATTTGCCTCCACTAGCTTAGAAAATCAAGAGTTGATTGTACAAACTCCACAAAGGAAAATGATGTGTTCATTAAAATACATTTTTGGAAAGGAATAAGGAAATGTTCACAACAAAATGTTAAGTAAAATTGCAGGATGTAGAACTTGGGCATAGTATGACCCATACTTTATAAAAATAAAATATATGCATATATGCAAAAATCAGAAGAAATTATTTTAAGGGAAAAATTGTGGTTATCTTTAGATGATGAAATGTATATTAAAAATGCATTTTTGTCTGCTTTACTGATTTTACAAGTGTGGTGGTATTTAAAATTTGCAGTGATATCACTGGCATTAGCAATAAGAGTTTTTCTCTTCTTGACCTCATTTTTACTAACTCATTTACCAGTTAACTATTTCACTTGGTCTATTAACTTATATATGTATTGTAAAGGCCAGTAGGAGCTGGAAGGAAAAGAAAAATAAAGAAGTAGAAAAGGTTAAGTTATCGTACAGAATCAAACCTTTAGAAAGAGATTTGGAGGAACAATGTATTTGACTGTCAATGAAACTTGTTCTAGTTAAATAAAAATTTCATGGGACATATAGATAGAGTACATTTCAGTAAAAATAAAAGGAAGAAAGTCACATTGATTTACTGGTTCATTCATTTATTCAACAAACATTCATGAGCACCAAATAAATGCCATGCACTGGGAAGTCACTGATGAATGAGGTATGGTACCTGCCTTCAAGGGACTCATGGTTGAGTATCAGAAATAGACAAATGAATATAAAGAATATAGGTCATTAATATAAATACATACCAGATAAACTGATAATAATGCATTGAATGATCCAAGCTGCTTGAGAGTTTTATATGTTTGAGTTGGGTCCTGAAGAGTCATTAGGGATTCATAAGATTGAAGATCAGAGGGAAGGACTTTAGTGGTAGAGGGTTCAGTATGTGAAAAATCTCAAGAATTGTGAAAGAACAGGGTGCTATTAAGTGATTTAAAATTTGGCTAGAACCTGTAGACACTTAGGAGAGTCAATGGCGATGACCTTATAAAAGAAGATAGAAACCAAATGAAGGCTTTCATGTCATGTTGAATCATTAGAGTTTATCCTATAGGCAATGAAGTGTCACTGAACCAATGTAAGTGGCATAAAGAAAATTTGTGCTGTGGAAGAATCACTGTGGTGGCAATGTGGAGGCCAGAACGAAGAAAATAGAGATGAGTCAGAAAGAGCAGAACACCACAATATTTGTATAAAAAGAAAGTGAAATTCTGACTTATGACAAGACAGAATGGAAGGGAGAAGATATATCAGAGATGTAGCAGGCAGAAACTAAGAATGTAAAATGAAATTAGGTTTAAAAACTGTGTCTACCATCTACCAGATAAATGACAGTACACGCGCTGGCATGCCACCCAGATTTCCTCTGCAGGGACCCTATTTCCTCAACTGGCAGAAATGGTAGTTGTTGACGATTCACAATTGAGTCATTTCCTGGGCACTGATGTCAGCAAAATGGAGCCATCTTGCCCACGGTTATGCTCCTACTCCCCCGGGGCAGCCCACACTCAATGACTATTCTATACCAAGGGTACCAAAGCCCACTCTCCTTGGCTGAATTCAGAAAAATGATGAAGAACAACCCACTTCCAGATTACATTGTGAACAGTTTGGATCTTAAGTTGTGAGTGGAGCTCAATTCAATGTTTCCCTGCTCAAATATGCTTTCCTCACTACCTCGCAGCTATTGTTCTAAAGATCATTACTCAGTAAACTTCCTGCATATGCATCTCCATCTCAGAACCTCTTTCCTGGGGAACCTGACACAAAGTAATTCATGACAAGAGTGATCCTAGGAATAGATTTAAAAATAAGACTTAGAGGATGCGTTAGCCACAGCTTGGTTGAGAATGAGGTACCCATGGTAGGTACAGTTCATGTAGTCCCTGGTATGTGTCTTAGTTTGGGCTGCTGTAATAAAGAACTATAGAAACAACAAAAACTTATTTCTTATAGTCCTGGAGGCTGAAAGTCTGAGATCAGGGTGCCAGGATGATCAAGTTCTGGTGAATACCCTCTTCTAGGCTGCAGACTTCTGACCTCTCATTGTATCCTCAAATGGCAGAGAGCAGAGAAAGAAAGAAAGCTCTTTTATAACTCTTATAAGGCACTAATCCCATTTGCAGGGGTCCCACCCTCACGATCTCATCTAATCTTAATTATTTTCAAAGGTCCCACCTCTTAATACTATCACATTGGGGGTAGAGTTTCAACATATGAATTTTGGGAGGATACAAACATTCAGTCCAAAACAGCATGCTATCGTGGTGGAACTGTTAACACTTACACCAGTAGTGAACTGGAATGGGCTATCGGTGGTTGGAATCCATGACAGGTGCAATATCTTAAGCATTGGAGAGGTTATAGAGTACTAGTAATTAATAAGGACACTGGGAACCAATGAATGATGCTTAGTACTGTCAAAGCATGGGAGAAAGACAATGAAAGGGCAAAGATAATGAATCACAAATTCAAGGCAAAATGTGAAAGTCAAAGAACCTCTTTGACAGTATATAAATTCTTATTTCCTACAGCCTGAGAGGAGAAAAGATTAAGAGTTAGATTCAGGATTCAACTTTAAGGGTAGAACTACAGAGAATGTTGATTTGCAATCTCAGTAAATCTACTCTGCCCAGGTCAGGGCCCTGGTTAGAAGGAGTGGGATCTTCAAATAAGAGATGAGATATCATGATTGATGCACTTCAAAACCTTCAAGCCCTAGATACTCCTGAATCTCTGAATTTGACAAAGTGATCCACTCCTCCCTTGCTTGGAGATAATGGAGAGATGCATGGCTTGTGAGGTAGCACACACGAACTCAGAACATATTCCATCTACCTTCCTGGCTTAAGACAAGTAACTAGGTTTAAGTCACAACACAGCTTGGTCAAGGAAGTGCTAGGCCTCCTGAAGGAAGAAACTGTAGAACCTAGCCAACACATACCAGCAGGAACTGGAAGAATATGTATAGAAGTCATAGGAACAAATTGGATACCATCCAAATGTCTGTCAGTAGATAAATGGATAAATAAATTGTGATATATCCAGTCAATGGACTACTGCACAGTATTAAAAAGGAACAAAGTATGTATTTCAAAATAAATGATTCAAAATAATTATGCTGAATGAAGGAAGTCAGACAAAAGAAGGGTACATACTGTATGATTCTATTTATTTATATTCTATAAATATGAAAGCCACAAACCAATCTCTAGTGACATAAAACTGATTGGTGATTGCTGGGAGATGGGGAATGATAGGATGGAAAGGGTAAGAATGAGAAATTTCCAATGAGCATATGAGAGTTTGGTGGGTGATAAATATGTCTGTTATATTGATTGTGGTGATGGTTTTATGAGTGTACACATGTGTCAGGTTTATCAGATTATACGCTTTAATCATGGTCAGTTTATCATATGCCAATTATACCTCAATAAAGCAATTGTAGCAGACATATAAAACAAATCTAGTCCCCCTAAATTATCAAGGTTTCTGGTCTAGACCATTCTTTGCACCAGTCACCATGCCCTGTTCATAGATGCTAAAGAGATTAAAGAACTAAAGCAAAGATTCAGATCAAATATCGCCTTTACCAGGAAGTTCTGCCTCCATCCAGGAGTGGCTCACTGGCTCCCTCCCTTATCTGACCCCTCCCTGTCATCTCTCTCATCCCTGGTAATAGAGACGCTAGGCCCTCACCAGTCTCTTCCCAAATCTGGGAACTCCTAAAAGGCAAGAACCACCTTAGACTCACCTTGGTATCTCCTGGACTCCACGTAGAATCAGACTCTTAGGATTCCCTTTCCATCACTGTGTCCCCATCTCCACCGAAATGAAGCTCTGACCTTTCTGATAGCACAAGTGAAAAAGCTAGTTATCGTTCTTAATGTTTTCCTGGTGAGAAAGCAGGGAAGAATGCTGACAGTAATAACAGCATTCCTCTACAGAGCTCTCATGACATGGTGGGGGCTGGAGTCCCGGGACTCCTCTTAGAGGGAAAGGAGTCTTATGAAGCCAATTCCTGCTTTCTCAGAAAGGTAGATAAGTTAGCTTACTTTTCAAGCCAAGCAGTTCTGGCATATCTCTGAGGCCTTCTGGTTTAGTTTTAACCTGTATCATCATCCATATGTTTTCATTTGCTCACCCTACCCCAGCCACAAAATCTCTTCATTCTAAAAATAGCCAAATATTCATACTCTTCAGAGCCCTTAAATTTTTTTCTTCTGTCTGATGGAACCACATACACACACACACACACACACACACACACACACACACACACACAATTTCCTCTGGAATGTTAAATTAAGTTTTGATATTATGAATAAGTCAAAGATATAAAGTTGGCACTGAGTGAGGCCTAGAGTAGATACAGATGCTCTATGTTTCAGCATAGCTTTTCTTTGCCTTCTGGAGTTCTTCCTGGAAACATCCAGGTGCTTGTGAAACTGTCTATGCATTGTACTCTCTATAAGGCCTGATATGGAAAGTTCAGTTATTTCTAACCACTATCCTTAATACATGTTCCTATATTATCATTCTATAAGAACTTGAACTAACAACTCATGGATTTATCTTTAAGAGAATATTTATAAACACCAGACTTTACTTGTTATTGAATCAAACTCACTATCAGCAAAACCTTGGGGCTTCTAAACAATACCTGGGCAGAGTATATGGCATTCTGGAGCCCCATTCTTCACACAATTAAGGAGTTCTTCTTCAGCCAAGACACAATTTTTGAAAACAGAAAAAAACAAATGATAATATCCAATAGGTCTCATTAGCTGAGATGACACTCCTAATTTTCTTTTTCCAAAGCCTCTCATCTCCTGTTCCTTTGAAGGGATTAAGTTCTATAAATCTCTAAAATGCATGTTCCTTGATTCTCTCTCTCTCTCTCTCTCCCTCCTTACACTTTTTTCCCCTTTCTGTGTGTTCTGTATGTGTATGTGTGCGTGTGTGTGCGCGCGCGCGCATGTGCATGTGTGCAGTATTATAGCCACATATACAAAGATGATTTGTGGACTCTGGGTATGAAAATGGAGGAACCAAAGGAATCTGAAATTAGACCCTAAGTCTATAATATGTTGGCCCAAATATGTCTTAATTGTAAACATTCAACTCATATCCCTAATGAACTGGGATCATATTTTAAATATTATGTGACCAAACTCTTACACATCCATATTTTCTAGGAGTGTAGCTTTGGAGTCAGTCTGGGTTTAATTCATGACAATGCCATTTACTAGAAAATACCTTGTGAAAGTATCATACCAACCAATGATCTATTCTGTAAAATGAGCTCTCACTCTTAGGTGTTATGATACAGTGTATAAAGCAGACAGCATAGTGGTTCGAACATGAAGGTGGCTGTTGCTATACAATTGCTCATATGTTGCTATAAAATACAGTTTTTAAGACTATTGGCCATTGTTCAAGCTTTCAGTGATACCTACTTTAAAATAAACACATTATACATTCATATACATGCACAATGTATATTTATATGTAGATAAAATATCTTTATCACAGTGTTAGAGACAGATTGTTTGGGTTGAACCCTGATCCTGTTGCTTAAGTTGCTTAACCTCCCTGTTCATCAGTTTTTTCATCTGTAACATAAAGCCAATTATAGTACCTCCAAGAAAGCTTATATGAGAATTAAACAATGTCTGGCACTTGGTAAAATTATATATGTGTTGGTGGTCATTATAATTACTACTGCTTGTCAAGTGGTTATGCAGTGAATAAAGAAAATCAAATTAAAACAATAGTAAAGATTAAAGATATCAGCAAATATATGTACCTCCTTTGCTTTAACCTAATTTCTGCAACAGACGCTCCTCTCTTAATCTCAACAGGGAACAGATTTCACAGCCTAGGAGCATAATTACAGAAAACACTGGCTCCTATGGTCACGAAGTTATACTCGGGACACACTGAGTAACTGCCAATTCAGACCTCAATGGGTGACTGGGGCATATGGTGATAAAAGATCAGTCAAGAGTATACTATAATGCTCAATAAATGCCAGCAGCTTTGTGAAATTAAAAATAGAGGTCACCACAGTGCTCCATCAATAAGAAGCAACAGAATCTAATGTATAACCAGATAAATGTCTCATTTCTTTTTCTCTCCTTCCCTTTCTTCTTTCTGTAAAACTATGTTGAGGATATATCAAGTGACTATCATGTATCAGACAATATGCAAGGTAGTGGGGGTAAAATGAAAACAGACCCACCCATGCCCTTGAAGACCACAGTCCAGTAGCATTTTCTCTATGGAGTTTTCTGCAAAATGTGTTCTCTTATAGGCTGTATGATACCAAGACTTAGGGCTTTACGATATGCAGGGTTCAGTCTGTTCTTGATAACATGGCAGTCGTTTGTTCTTTCTGTACATTTAGATCTCTTGTTCTAAGGGCTGCCTACCTCTAGGAAGTTCTACTCACCCAAGATCTTCCACCATATGGTGGGATAGAAGAGGAGATTACATTTCCTCAGTCACTTTGCCTTTCTTCTTTAAAGGTTTTGGTAGGAATTTTTGACTAAAGTTGGAATTAGGAATCATCCATAAGCCAATGCTCCACTTTCTTTTTGCTTCCTGGCTCATAGAATGGGCTATCAGTGAAAATAATCCCATAAAGGTCAATGGGTTAATTCTTAAGCTAAAGGAATCAATATTTTGTTTGTTAATTTTAGTCAGGGGACTTCTATTTGAAAAATGGTGTACTGATTGAAGTTTCTCTCGGTTTTCTTTTTTGAGAACAGTCAGTTATAGGTCATCAGTGGGGTTGGGCAGGAGGGGAGAAACAGTAAGAAAAATAGTTGAAATGCTGACTGGAGTAAGAGAAAATAACTGACTATATTCCTGAATAGGTTAAAAAGTGAACCTCTTTAACGTTCATTCTGCACTTTACATGCTTGTCCAATTTAGCTCAGAATACCTGTGTGGTGAGTAAAATCTTCTCAGACTGCCTCCCCAGGAAGTAGGGCCTGTCAGAATAAGCTGGCTTATTCTTATTGCAGTTGCTTTAGGACATCATTGAAATTAGACGTGGACTGGAGAAGTACAGTATGGGGAAATCCTGGGTTTAAAATATGCAGCTTACAGTATTCCTCTTTGAGAATTTGTGAACCCAGTTCCAACTTTCTGATGCTTGCTTACTTTGCTAATTGTGCTCTATCCCAGGTGTTTTCTGTGATATGTGACATTAAATTATTTGGACTCTTCTAAGAATTTTGCAGGATTTTTTGTTTGTTTGTTTTTGTTTTTGCTTTGTGATCTAAGGCACTTTCTCATAAGTGACAGGCCAGAATTGAAATGAATGAGGAAGGAAATGAGGAACGAACATTTTAATCTCTCTCTGTCTCTCTTCCCCTGCTCCCATATCTATATCTATATCTATATCTATATCTATATCTATATCTATATCTATATCTATATCTATATCTATATCTATATCTATATATCTATATCTATATATCTATATCTATATCTATATCTATATCTATAATCTATCTATCTCACAAACTTTTAAAAAATATTCCATCACTATAAACTGAGCTCAGTGATGAAGTAATGAAAGGGTGAGAGGAACTATGAAATTATTCAAATACTAACTTAGGGATGCACACCAACACGATTCTTGGGTGCTCACATTCATCTGTGTATGCCAAACCTATTTCTTCCTTTTTATCTTCTGGTGGGAACAGTCAGTAATGTGCTTTAGGGCATATAAAAGGGCAAAGAAAATTCCATTAAGGTCCCCTTTGAGGTCTCTTTCTCCACCTGGTTAGAGAGTAATGAATCCCGTAGACTCAGAAACTGTGTCCTTAAACAACATCACAGCTGGGGAAGCAATTTATTATGCTTCCCTCTAGTCAGTGATGTTCACCTTGAGGAATTTAAGACAGACAATCCTCAAAGAGAAAGACTCACTCCCCATAGTCTCTCTTCTCCAGACTGTGCCTCATAGGTAATGAGCAGGCAATAGTTTTCTGGCGGTAAGCAATTCTCTGTTCATAAAACTGTAGAATAAAGCCAACGGCAGTGAATCCATCCCTGGATAATGTACATTATCTCATTTTTGGCAATTGGTAATCATGTATTGAGTGCCTTCTACATGGTCCTTTCTCTATAGGCAATATTGTGGATACAGAAAGTGTAGATATTATCTCTAAAATTAAAGGATTTACTTAACCCCCCAAATTTTGGAAAACTGAGGCACACATCAGATAAGTGACATAGTCAATGTTGCTAAGTTAGAAGTGAGACTTTAAAAATATGAAATGACGAAACAATGTCAAAAATCCGAGGCATAAAACTATGTGTTATTAAAGAAACGTAGTATTTTGGTGGTCTGATCAGGTCATCAAATATTTGTAGGTACCTACAAATATTCTGCTATAACCATCAACTTGGAACAAGAGACAGTGGTGGGAAGATACCTCCTTACAGAGTGCATATCATAATCTCATTGGGCCTTGCTGCTCAAAGTCTTTGGCAACCTTAGTATCACGTGATTCATGTATCAAATCATAGTTTGCATTTTAATGAGGTTCCTAAGACGAATAAAAGACTGAGAGGTACTGTTCTAGGGAGTCTTTGCAAACACATGTCCCCTGCATGAACACAATTCATTGCATAACCATAACTACTATGGATAGGTGTGCATTTTAGCACTCATGAATGCTGAAGTAGAGAAGAATTTCAAACAGCATTTAGGATTCTAACAAGGTAGCAGACCAAGATAAACTGGCAACTAGAATTATTGGATGAAATGTAAAAACAACAGCATTTTTTAAATGCATAGCTGAACTTTCAAAAAAGAAAGAAATCTCCAGGCGCTAGGAATATAGGTGAAACTGAAAACCAGAACTGGATGCACATGCTGAATCTGTGGCTGTTCTGAAGTGAGAAGTTGAGTGGAAGTTATCAGCTGATAGCTAGAAAGCTCAGTTCTCATTTTACCTTATGTACAGAGCTAAAGCCTTAGCCCTTTCAAACTAGGTATTTGGTAGTGAAAACCTGCATAAAGCTGGGACTTTTGAATGGTTTTTGTCATCAGAGAAAAAGCAGTTTCGGTGTCACCTCACTTGAGGGATAAAGGTAAAAGCATTCGGTCCTTTTAAGCTAGGTATTGGATAGTGAGAACCCTTCATGACATTGGGCCCATGAATGATTTCATCCTCAAATTAAATAAAATCTAGCTGATGAAATAGGGAGAAGATAGAGGCTTTCCTTTAAAGAGGTGGGGAAAAATTTGTAAATCCTATTAAGAGATCAGAAATTAAACAGTAGTTTGAGGACTGAATTTATTTTACTTGCATACCATGAAAAATACACCAAAATGTTACTATAAAAATTGGTCCCTAGCTGGTGATACTACTGAGGTACTTGGTAGAAACAAATAACTATTTTTGATGGACATTCCTACCACCCAGGCTACATAGATTTACAATAAAAAGTTAAACATGTTTAAAGATAAAATTGCAATGCAAATGACAAGACATTGTTTAAAATGATCAATTTTATTTTAGTGAATATATAATAGAATGATTATAGCCCAAAGGACTTGAAATAATAAATGATAATCTTCAATAGAAAATAAAATTATTATATTAATGATGATTAAGATATTAAATTAAGAAGTAAAATCCAATGAAATAAAATAGGAATGATGAAACAAAAAACAGATTAAGAAAATGAAAATTTTAATAATTAAGATTAAAAAGAAAGAGAAAGATATTGTGTTCTTAGATTGGAAGAATCAACATAGTTAAAATGACTTTATTACCTAAAGCATTATACAGATTTAATGCAATTCCCATCAAAATCCCATTAGCACTTTTTAAAGAAATAGAACAAAAAATCATTGGATTTGTATGGGAGCACAATAGACCCCAAATTGCTAAAGCCATGCCGAGAAAAAAAACAAGACTGGAGGTTCCACCTTTGCCTGACTTCAATTATACTACAGAGAGACAATAATCAAAATGGCATGGTATTCACAGGAAAACAGACAGACCAGTGGAACAGAATTGAGAGTCCAGAAGTAAACTCCTATTTATATGAGCAAATAACTTTTGGCAAAGAAGCCAAAAACATACAATGGAGAAAGGAAATCCCCTTCAATAAATGGTGCTGAGAAAACTGGAAAGTCACCTGCAAAAGAATGAAACTAGCCTGATCTCTCATCACACACCAAAATTAACTCAGAATGGATTAAGGACCTGAATATAAAACCTGAAACAATAAATTGCATAAAAGAAAACATAGGAAGTAAACTCATGGACCTTGGACTTAAAGAGGATTTTATGAATTTGACCTCAAAAGTAAGGGAAGTAAAAGCAAAAATAAATGAATGGGACTAAATCAAGCTAAAAAGTTTGTGCACAGCAAAAGAACCCATCAACAAGGTAAAGAGACAACCATTCAAATGGGAAAATATATTTGCAAGCAATGCCTTTGATAAGGGCCTAATATCCAAATTATATGAAGAACTCATACAACTCAGTAACAACAACAACAACAACAACAACAACAAAATCCGATTTAAAAAATGGGTAGGGGACTGGAATAGACACTTTTCCCAAGAAGACATACAAATGGCCAACAAACATATGAAAGGATGCTCAACATACTAGGTATTAGGGAAGCACAAATCAAAACCACAATGAGATACCACCTCACACCTGTTAGAATAGGTATTATCAACAGAACAAGTAATAACAAGTGTTGGAAAGATGCAGAGAAAAAGGATCTCTTATACACTGCTGGTGGGACTGCAAATTGGTACAGCCACTATGGAAAACAGTATGGAGGTTCCTCAAAAAACTAAGAATTGGTCTACTATATGATCCAGCAATCCCTCTACTGGGTATTTACCCAAAGACTTGAAAACGTATATCTGAAAAGATATATGTACACCGATGTTCACAGCAGTATTATTCACAGTGGACAGAACATAGAAGCAACTGAAGTGTCCTACAATAGATGATTGGATAAAGAAGTGGTACACATATACAATGGAATCTTACTCAGCTATAAGAAGAAATGAAATACTGCCATTTGTGACAACATGGATTGATCTTGAGGTAATCATGCTAAGCAAAATAAGCCAGACAGAAAAAGTTGAAAACCACATGATATCATTTATATGTAGGATATAAACCTAAAAGCAACAAACAAACATGGCAAACAAACAGAGACTCATGAACATGGACAGCGAACTAGTGGTTACCAGAGGGTAGTTGGGGAGGAAGGATGTAAATGGGGCAAAAGGAGTCAAATATGTGCTGACAGAAAGAAATTAATTATGGGTGGTGAACATACAATGCAATATAAATATGACTTACTATTGAATCGTACACTTAAAACTTTCAGATTTTGCTAACCAGTCACTATAATAAAAATAAAAAAAATAAAAAAGATTAAAAACCAAATTAATGCATTAAATAAATAGTCACAACTAAATAATAAATATGTGAACTTGATGATTAATTAAATACCCAGAATGAAGCAGCAAGAGAATAAAAGAATGGAAAGAGAAACTAAGTGAACATGGAAGGTAAAATGATGCTCAACATATATTTAGAAGAGTTTCATCACAAGAGACTATAGAGAAGAATTGAAAGGTAATATTCCAAGAGAATATGGCTACAAATTTCCCAGACTTGATGTTTAAAAAATAGGCAGAATTAATAAAAACAAATCAATAGCCAAGCCCATTGTGATAAAACTGCAGAACACCAAAGCCAGAGGGGGAAATTTTTAAAGCAACTAGAGAGAAAAGACAGATGTCTTACAAAAGAACCAGAATTAAATTGACAGATTATACAATAGAAGGCAGAAAAATGATGGAAATTTTGTCTTCAAAGTGCTAACAAAAAATAACAGTCAATTTAGAATTACATACAGAAATAAAGTACCATAACAAAGGAAAGATAGAATAAAGGTATTGAAGACAGTGATATTTCATGCCCAGAACTAGAAAAGACTGATCTCAAGAAACAAGAAAATTGATCTCAGTGGAAGAAGTGAGTACAATAAGCTCTAGAGAGCAAAAATCAGTATATCTGTTAAATCAGTAAACCAGCAAAACATTTAAGGTTTATGACAACAAGCACCAGAATAATAATTAAGGAGGGACCTAAGAAACTAGGTAGAAAATAAAACAATAGAGATAAGGTAAATAAGGAGGCTATGATTAGAGTTTTAGGGATATTTATTTTACAAGAGAAAGAATTATTAACTTTACAGTTGAAATCAAGAATTCATAGCAGCAGTTAAAAAAATCACCATACATATAGAAATAAATGTAAAATTTTCAATTAATACAAAGAAGAAGTGAATGAAGAAAAGACCATATTATAAAAGGAAAGGAAAGAAGTACACTAAAAAGAAGCACAATAGAACATTGCAAAAATAAATGCAAGGGTATCACACCAATTATAATTTTAAAAATTCTTACGGTTAAAATACAAACTTTCAGATTAAAACTATTTAGCTATATATTGCTTATTAAAACTATACCTAAAACATAATGATAAAAAAGGTGGACTTCAATGAAATTAAGATATGTATAATGTTTTAGCAATAATATTATCAAACAAAAAGATTTTCATAAAAATATTATTATAAAAAGGGTCCATATATTATAAAAGGAATATATTATATTATAATATAAACTCTATGTATGAGAAATTTAGATTAAACTATATAAAATTATAATTTTTTCAGGTTAAAAAATGATCAACTACTGACAATTTCATATAGCTCAGTCTATGTATGAAGAAAATACTAACAAAATTATGAAAAGTTGATAAATCTATAATTATAGAAAATTTTCAACAAATCTGTTTGTATGAAGCAAAATCTAGTAAATATACATTGCGGACCTAAGCAATGTAATTAGTAGTCTTGATTTTTCTTTCCAAGCTTGCATAGAGTAGCATGGAATAGTTATAATAACAACCTAGATTGATCATGTACAATGTCAAGGTGATGGACAGATGGGAGGGGTTTGGGGGCCTGGGAGAATATGGGGTCAAAGAAGTACAAATTAGTAGTTGATAGATGGTCACAGGGATGGGGAGCACGGCATAGGGAATGCAGTTAGCATTAATGCATGGGCTAGGTAGAGAGCCAGAGGAGAGAAAGAACAATTAAGGGGATCATTTTATAAACTATATAAATGTCTAACCAATGTACTATATACTTGAAACTAAGAAAATAATTTAAAAAAAAAAAAAAAGAGGAACGATTTATATACTATAGACCACCATTAGATAAGATTGAAAATCAATTAAAAAAAAAAAAAAACATCGCTTCCTCTTCCCTTTCCGAATTGGTTTGGAAATTTTTAAATGCCCATCTAAATAATTCATGGATCAAAGAAGAAATTACAATGGAAATCACAAAAAAAGTTAAAACTGAAAACTACGATAAGGGTACATATCAACTTTACTATTTATGGATTCTTATGACAAACTATTTATGACCACTAAAAGCCTCCTAAAATGATGGATAGATTCTCCCTATATATCCTACTGTCTACATTGCTGCTGTTGATTCTAGAACTGTGTTGTCCAGGGTAATAGCAATGAGCCAAATGTGGCTGTTGAGCATTTCAAATGTGGCCAGTTTGACTTGAGCTGTGATGTTACTGTAAATCATACATTAGATTTTAAAGACTAAGCATGAAAAAGAAATGAAAACTATTTCATTGGTAATTTTTTATTAATTACATATTGATATGATTGTTTAGATTTGTTGTATTAAATAAAATATACAGTGTTATCAAAATTTATTTCACCTATTATGTTTTATATTTTTAACATGGCAACTAAAATATATAAAATCACATTTGTGATTTGCATTATATTTCTCCTAAATAATGCTGTTCTAGCATCTTAAATTAAAGAACTGATCAGAGATAGAGCAGTTTACTGAGGAGGTGAGAGATTAGGGGCCAAGAGCAGCTCTGGCAGGGAACCATTTCTTTGCTTTATTGCTTCTTAAGGCTGAAGTTACAGGGACCAATTTTGTTTTCTGGCATTCTGTCATGTAAGGGGTGATCCACTGTGTAAGGAAGAAACTCTGCCATAACTTTTTGCTTGACATGGTCCCTTGGACCTCCTCGCACACTGTGGTGACCAAAGAGATTGTAAGAGGAGCATTTTTCATCTGCTCTACTGTCCACCCTCCCCTCCAATATTCATCTTTCCAAATTATGGAATGGAAGTTAGGTCCAGATATGATCTATTATTTTCTAATTAGCACATAGTTTTTTCAGAGAGTAGAAGTTTGAAGTGTTTTTTAAAATCTTCTTTTGTTCCAATTCCATCTGCACAACATGTAACGTGAATAATTCTGTTTCTTAGATGTGAATGACTCTGCCTCTTAATTTCCAGGCTGATTCCATTTGCTAGTTATTAAAATTCTTTGTGGTATTTAACTAATGATAAAGAAAAGAATGTAGATGGCATAATTGATCAGTAACCTTGATAAAATGTGACCCATTGTTCAAGTTACTTTAAGAAAATGGTTCTCAACTGAGAACATTTTTACCTACCAGGGGACATTTCTCAAGGTCTGGAGACGTTTTTGGTTACTAGGATTTCAAGGACTGTGGGGTGCTACTGGCATCTAGTAAGTAGTGGCCAGGGATGCTACTAAACCTCTTACATAAACAGGGCAGCCTTCCACAACAAAGAAATTTCAATAGTGCTCAAACTGAGGAAACCCTACTCTAAGGTAACTTGATAAAGAACATATAAATTTTTTATAAATATATATACAGAGAGAATTATTTTAATATAAACTTATATTAAAGTATAACACATAAGCAGAGAAATACAAAAGTCTTAAGTGTACATCTTACCACATTTTTACAAAGTTAGCAATCTGTGTAACAAGCTAGCCAGCTTAGGAAGTAGAGCATCACAAATACCCAGGAAGCCCCCTCATGCCCTAGCCCAGTCACCCCTTTTCACTATAGATAACCACTATAAAATTCTAAGACCACAGATTAGATTGGCCTGTTTTTAAACTTTATAGAAAGTGAATCATAGAGTATGCACTTTTTATGCCTGTCTTCTCTTTTTTGACTTTACATTTCTATGCTTTGTCCTTGTCGCTGTGGAGCAGTAAGCAGTTCATTCTTATGGTTGGATAGTGTTCCATTTGTTACTCATTCAACCCTTGAAGATCACTTGAATGATGTTCAGTCTTTAGCTATTAAAAATAGTCCTCTGAAGTTATTATATGTGAAGTATTGTGAAAATATGTACATATTTTGGGAAAGTGGAATTGCTAGGTATAAGGTATGCAGATGTTCAGCCTTGGCCAATATTGCTAAACAGATTCTCGAAGAGGTTCTATCAATTTTAATACCTACTAGTTGTGTATGAACCTTACATGATTTATTTTTAAAGATTCAGTCCAGGTGTTTTATGCATGCATGCATGTATGTACGTGCATATGTATTTCCGAAGCTTAAAATTCACACATTGAACACCAAGCTAGTTAGGAAGGAGGAAGAACATAAGCCTAGTTTCACAGCCATCCCAGTCATTAGGTGACTAAAATATGTCCTAATGAGTAATTGTGCTGACCTTATGGATCCCAGGGAAGCAGCATCAGGTGTGGAAAATGTGCATGTCAATAAACCATTTGGAAGAAGTGGTTCTTTAAAACTGTTGGTTTGTTCTCACTGCCTTCTTGCAGCCAATTTAGGCAAGCAAAACCAAGCAGTGCAATCTTGTTGTGACAAAAATAACGGTAAGATTTTGATATGCTTGCTTTCTGTAAATGTCACCCAAATGTCTTGCCTCTGAAGCCAAAGCTCTTCTTACTATACTCACTGCACACAGCATTTTCTCCTGCACAACTCTATTACCTTATGTTAGAGTCCCTCAGACTGTAATGTACTTGAACGCAAAAAAGTCTTTTCAATTTTTTTAGATAAGAAAACCTAAAGAAAATAAAGGGACTAAACATAATAGCAGTATTGATATTATTTTGACTTCTCCAACTATTATTGATAACATACTTCTTTTGTTAATTTTTTTAGCACTGGAAGTTTTTCAGTTTCATGTAAATTAGCATCACAATCTTATAAACATGTTTCTATTCATTGAATCTGAGGTCAAAGTAATTATACAACAAAGAACAACAGTTTTCATACCAGACTGCTTCCATGCATGTAAATTGGGGCTCGCGCCAAGGTGGTAATAAATACGATTTCAAGTTTCATGAGATGAATGAAAAAATGGAAAAGCTAATAACAGAGTTCTCATACCTTAGATAACCCAAGTCAAAGTACCTTTCTTTGTCTTCATAAAACAACTTCTTTATTTTAGACATGATGTACTAAGTAGTATAAAAATAAATCAAGGGAAAAATCTGAGGCCATCTCACATGCGTGAGAAAGAGTGAATTTTTATTTTTTAAAATAATTCAAGTGATCTCACTACATGATGATGATTCACATCAACTCCCATCTTCCCAAAATAAGTTATACTCAGGAGGTAGTATAACATATCGATCAAAGCACTGAATCTGAGATCTAACTACGTGTTTCAAATTTTGATTCTCAAGTTTAATAGCCATGTGACCCTTAGCAGGCTATTTTTCAGAGCCTCAGTTTTGTATTCTGCAAAATGGTGAACAATAATAGTACCTATTCTGTGGACTTGTGATGATTAAAATGATACCGTTCATCTTACGCAGTTAGCTCGGTGCCTAGGACACAGTGAGGGCTCCACAAGCAGTAGTTGCTATGCAGGTGACTGACAACGATGTCAACAAAAAAGGACATGGCAGGGTCCGTGTTCCTCCTGCAATGGGGCACTGCAAACAGGCGTTAGGGTCATTCTGAACTGCATTTTCTGAAACCACAGGAAATAGGGGTAGTGGCTGAAATATTTTAAGTCAGTTTGGCTGGAACTTAGGAAAAGTTATACGATATCCATTCTCATGAGGTAGTAGAGTAGAGTGGTTAAGAGATTGAACCTGGAGCCAAATTGTCTAAGTTTAATTTGTGTTCTGCCACTTTTACTCTCTGTATGATCTGAGCAAGTCATTTAATCCCTCTCTGGCCTATAAAATGGGCAGAGATGGTGTGTATGTGTGTGTGTGTGCGCACGCGTGTGTGCATGTGTATGTGTAATACATGTGCAATGGAGTTGTTTTGAAGGCTAAGTCAACACATATGGGCCTCTTGGAAAAGTGCATATAACAGTAACTGTTATTAAGTGTTTGCTATTATAATTATTTAACTGACATTAGATTGAGTAGTTTCAAGAAAGGTCACTCGCTGACTATATAGGAAAAAGGAAGCAGTTCCTAAATAAAGATATGAAAGTAATTCCGCCACCATCACCTCCGGGCTGTGTTCCTGAGCTAGCTTCTTGCAGACACTGCTAAAAGGAGTGTTGAAGAGCATATGGTGCTTTGAGCTTGGTCCCAGGCTATTGGAATTGCTGATGGAAGTGACAGAACTTGGTGCAAAGGTCATTTCAAAATTGCAAGCAGTTTTTCTGTTTTGCGAAAAGTTGGGACTTGAATACTATGTTGATGCAAACTATTTCTATATTTTGAGGAAAATTGCTACATGGGCCTTTCAGTTATGCAAATCTAAATCGCAGGTTGTAATTAGAAAAGGTGTTTGAGAAGCTGTAGCTATAAGGAGCTAAACTGTTCTGGGTGATTGTGGAAAAGGTCATGTATGTGGTAAGCAGAATAGCATTTCTGTAGGCTGCTTCTTCTGAAAAAATATGTTTCTCTTCTAAGTATGGATTTAGATGCCTACAAACTGCTGGTTGTTCTTGTGAAAGTATATTTTGAGTCTTAAGTATTGAGTAGGTTCTTGGAGCTTGTCTGGTTCTAAGACCCTGAGACTTTAGAAAAGACATACAGGAATCACTTTCACTTCACGCTGGAAAAAGAACCATAAAAGCTCCTCTATGTGCTAAGTTCAAGACTGGAAGTCCAAAATTTATGGAACTCTAAAAATTAAAAGTGGTATCAATTCTTAGTAATTTGGAAGTGAGGGATATAAAGAAGCAACTCTCTTGCATTCCCATTCTCCCACCCTTTCTAACTACTATGTGTACAGCACTTATGAAGTAGGGTGGCTGAATGCTACATGATTGTTCCATTGAGGCTGACGATGAGACCTCTTCTTATGGGAGCAGGGTTTTCCTGTGTCAGTCATCCTAGATTTTGAGACAAGAAATGATTACATAGTCTGGAAGAGAGGAGGGAATATCTTCATCTCCATAGGATTTATTTGTTTGGGTCTTGTCTCTGAGGAGTCTAGCAATGTTTAAAATATTTGCAGAGAAAACTTACCTCCCTCACAAGGAGAGACAAGGAATATCACAACCAAGGGCCTGGTATTGTGGCTTCTTGGAACAACCATCTCTAGTAGCTGCAAATTAATAGATGTGCGTTCTTCCCTTCCATTCTATCTGGGCCTTCAGAAGGGTCTTCTGAAAAGTTAGAGCTGTCTCTCATGTGCATATAAAGAAGGAAGAGAAGGCTTGGCTAGGAGTGGCAGAGTGTCACAATAAAGAGCAGTGACTCCTGAGGCAAGCATGGCAATGAAGGTTGGCCCAAGCAAGCTCTTAAGGTTGGGATAAACAGGACGCTCTTGCTGGAGTAGGAGCATTGATTTGCTGACAGTACTGAGACTAGCAGTAAGGAGCTGCCTAGCACCCCAAGGGCAGAGAATGGAGGTCCAGACTGGAGTGTGCAGGGAGTTATGAGATTGGGAAGGGATGTTAATGAGGACCTGGGCTCTGGTTTTCCCACAGGTGGTAGATATTAACAGAACTTAGTTTTTCTAGTAGTGTAATTTCATTTGTACCCCAAAACAGTTGAAGCCTGGTAGACATTTAGATGATGTTTATTTTCATATTGCATAGCAAGGAGTGAGGGCAACCCAACCAAAAAAAGCCAATCAGTAAGCCAAACAAAGAATTTGATTGCCCAGAATATAATAAAGACTATTCAATTTTGCCTCCACCTATCAGATTTTCACTACTCTAGCAAAAGGGACTAGTCATTTTTAGCAATTCCTCTCAGTATAGTGTGTGCAGTAAATGAATTTTCAAACTTGTAGTTGACTAACTGAGGAAGAGACTCCTTCATAATTTGCACATAATAGCCAGAGAGATTCAGATTTTTGACGTTCTCAGGTAGGTCTTACTGAACTACTTATGCTGAAAGTTTTTTAAGTGAAGAAGTTTCAACCATGTCTCTGGAATTCTAAAAGGACTGACACATACATTAAATTTTTTTTTTATAGTTTTGATTTACATTTTTCCTGTTTTTTTTTTTAACCTTGTTTTTACTTTCCAGTCGTGCAGTCTCTTTTATAATACTCTTACCTTCTCTAACTTAAGGATCTTATATTCTAGAGACAAATGCTCCTAAGGGAAAAATCTTGTTAGTGAAGTCATTTTGTAAGTATTTTTATGCCACTGTCATTCAATGGCAATATTTCTGGATGGTGTATTTCCCAATACACTTCTTTTTCTCTCCCCTTCTGACAATCCTCCTTCTCAGTGCTTCTTCTAATTAGACCCCCTGCACCCTCACTAGCAATACATGCATGCACAAGTCAAGTCCTTTGCTATTTTCCTTTTGATGTTTGGGGCTTTTGTAATTGAGCTGGAATCACAGAAAAGATTTTTCTTTTTAATGAGCTAATGTCAAGGCTTTAGTTGGGAGGTGAAATATCAAAGTTATTGGTTAAAATGAAATTTGGTGCTTCCATAACATTTCATGATACACTTGTCCTCACATCTCATATTTCCCACTTACAGCTAGGGCATTACTAAATGTTTTTAAATCGAAGAACATAGTGGCATGAAGAACCTGTTTGAAAATATTACTACATATGTTAACAGAGAAATGTCTTCACCCTGTGGCTCTGTGGTCGTGGGGAAACAGAAACCTAACAGCTGATAGAATTAGAATGTAAAGCATTAGGTTTTCTAGAGATGTTTGGGCTTTATTTGTGGCTAATTAACATGAAGTCTTCAGTGGGCATGACTCTTTTCTAAAATACAGCTAGTTTTATCACTTAATATTCATAATAAATATGCTACTGTATAGAAATAGACTCTCCAGAGAGCAGCAGGAAAATTAAACCACCAATCTAAAGGAGCCAGGTTTGCCACGGAGTCTGTACCTTTCAGCTTCCAGGGTCCAGTAAGCATGGAGGCTGACACACTAAACCGCAAGTAATAACATAGTCACTCCTGTGGAGCAAATAGGTCAAGACTGCTGACTGGATCTTCAGAGACCAGTGTACACCCTAATTCTAGGCACATAATCTCCCACAGTCTCGAATTTTGCCTCAGGTCCAAACACCTGTCTTCAGTCTCTAGGTTTCTTTTTCAGTAACATTAACCTTTCTTCCTGCTTATTCTTTCACAAATAAAGAGCTGGAGAACCCCATGTTCCCTTTTGTTTCCCAGTCCCTTTCTGAACAATCTCTATTGTCTGTCTAGGGCATTGAAGAGCCACTCTGGAAGTAAAGTAGATAGTTTTAATAAGGTTTAATTGTTTTTTTAAATAAATTCTGGAGGATTGGGGAAAGCAATAGCCAAAGAAGCACAAGCTCCTATAGAACAAAATCTGTGGAACTGGTGTGGCTACTCACATAAAAAAGAGCTTTTCTCCCCACTCCTTCCCTCATGTAGAATAGGAGACTGCCTTTCCTGTGAGAGAAATCCACCCGCCCTTCAACACACAAAAACATACTTGTTTTGTCTTTCAGGTCAAATAAGAATACAGTGACCACCATGAGGGAAATTGCAGCTTAAATAGGCTCTAGATTTTGCAATCAATTGGAATTTAAATATCTGATTTATTTGAACTTACTTTTTTTTTTTTAGCACAACCTGAAAATTCTTACATTGTGCCACTTTTTCTGCCTATGAAGAGGAGCAGTGAGATCATTTACATGTGAGTGAAGAAAGGCAAGGCAAGGATATAAAAGCAGTTCTCAGTTGATGGAAATGCTAGTTACACAATAGGTGTGGGAAGAATTTTCTTTTCCTCCACAAATTACTTTTAAGGAAGGTCAGTTAACCCTCATGTTGCAAACTTGGATCTGTGTTTACCAAATATGAAAAAGATCAAATTAGTAGAATTAATCTGAACAGCAAGACTTTCCATCTAAGTACTTTTACCAATGAAATCAATATTTGTCTTTAGCCATAAAACAGTTAGGCTATTTGGAGCAGACATCTCATTCATCCTTATGGTTTTATTGCTATTTCTGGCATTCCAGCCATGAAGGTAGCCCTGATGAAGTAGACCAAAGAGTCAGGTTGCATTCTAGAAACTAAAAAGTTAAGTTGAAAATATATGCTTTATCAAAGCCCTCTTTCATTTAGTATGCAGGAAGAGGTAAGAGGTGAATTGCCCAGGAATGTTCACTGAATAGACCATGACTTTCTGAACTTGAATATATCTCCTTGTCACCTTAACTCTGCTAGCACTAATATTCTGTGTTTGAAAGAAATTAGGTCTACAGGGAAATCAAGCTTCTAGACCTCACAGAAATGAAATATTCAATACTCTGCTTTTTCCCATATTCCCTATACATTTCTCTGAGAACATGTGAGATGAGTTTTAAAATTGCTGAAGATGTTCAAGTTATTATTACTATTATTTGGAGCTATGGAAACAATAAACTAAGCTAGAAATAATTTGAAGAAATAGCAATATTGGTAATTGTTGGAGTCTGCAGCCAATAATTGGCACCCTCTCCATGTGTATTCAATAACTGTTTGAGAAAAATGCACAAGTCAGACAAATACACCTCAGAATATAAGTTTTATTGATGGTAGAGTTGAATTAGAAAAGGTAGATTGAAAATATGACCATATTAGGATTTCTCTGTACATTTCTCTCAGAATTAAATAACTCACCTAGTCACTGACAGCACCACAGGCCTCTATATCTCTACCCCTGTCTCAACCCCACCCCCAAAGGTGGGAATTTTAAGAACACATTACCCAAAACAAGAGGCTGAAACTCATGGTTGTGTGTTGGCCGACCCTTTTCCTAATCCTAGCAGTCAGAGAAGTCATGCCTTTTCCTTTGGGAGGAGTAAGTGAACTAGATGGACAGAAGCAAGGAATTACTTTCCTAATATTTCCAAGAACAGGAAATGTCTGTTTCATTGGCCTGATTGGGCAAGCCAAAAAAGATGAAAATGGTTCATTTAACAATAAACCTCTATGAAACTATATGAATTTTATAGAAGGAATGGAAGTATTCCAGAGTTAATGGTGTGTGAAGACTTTATTTGAGGCTGATTTATAAGCCTTCAGCCAAAGGTAAAGAACCTTCTGTACTGACCACAACAATAAAGGTACCTAGGAGAAACAAACTAAAATGGATTTCTAGACCAGTACACAAACTTATTTGTTTTATATTCCGTTGAGCTTTCTAACCTTGAAGGAAACCTGAATTTTCTACTTTCCTATATCTCTTGGGCCTAAAGCCAGTCCTAAGAAGTATTTTTCATTTCTTTGCTGCTTCTACTCAGACTCAACTGAAACTCCACTTTACAGAGCTAAAGAACCCTCTGAGCAAAAGATACTCATCTTCCACTAATCTTCTCAAATTTCATCTACTTCAGTCAAAACCTCTGAAGCCAGATGCCCTCAGATTCTTTAGTTCTTATTTATAATACCCACACTAAAAGCACAAACGATCCAACTTTGAATTCTGTGGTGTCCTCATATAAGAACTATGTGTCCTTTTTTGCAAGAATCGGCATCACTAAATACATATGTTACGCTATCACAACTGAATTCCCTGCTCCATGCAGACATCCTTGATTGGCCATGTTGTGGCAAGTATGGCTAGCTGATCACACTATTATTTCTTTTTCATTCTTGGACTCAGCTAGATCACATATCTCAGATTTCTTTGTATTTAGCTAGGGTCACGTAGCTAAAGCCTAGAACTAATGGAACGTACATGGAGGTGGCGCGTTTGACTTCTGTTCCTGCACAATAAAACTACCTATGCATTATCCTCCATGCTTCCTCCCCTTCTCTTGAGCCTAAATGAAGATGATACCCAAGGAAACCTTAGAAGAAACGTGTTGAAGATGAATGAGACTCCATCTATCTGGGTCCTTCAGTGACTTCATGGAGCAGAGAGTGCCCTATCTCCCTAGTCCATCAGGCAAGAACACCCACTTTTCAGTGTCAATAAGCAAACTTCAACTGTGCTAAGCCACTGAAAATTCAAAGTGTATCTGTTATAGAAGATAACATTACTTTAATTAATACTCATGAGTCTGAGTATTAGTTTCATTTCTTAATGAATCCCAAATCTCTTTCAGCCCTAAAAATGAGGCAACTACCTACCATCATGGTTGGCACATGGAATAAAACTACTTGCCATTCTTGCTACAGGGATGTTATTGGCATATTTCTTCTCCTAGACTTAGTATTGTTCTGACCTCTACTCATTAGTTTTTTCTCAAATTAGGAAGTTTATGTCTTTTAAAATTGTTCAATTTACCACAATAAATATTTAAGAACATAACCTATGAGCAAGTTACTCATTATGCTGATTCAGAATATCAGTAGGTTTTTCCTACTCTGTCTTTCTTCAACGTAACTATTTGATACTTTCTAGGTATCCTCTCTGTGACAGGAGAAATAAGTTTGGTCAGGTTGTAAGGCAAGTTATATTTATTGCATAAGTGTTGTATGTCCTTTTGCTTGGTGATGTGCATATGTAGAAATGCCAGAAAGGATCTTTGACTTTAAGAAATTTTGAGTTTATTATGATAAAAGTCATTTGTATATTACTGTCAAGAACTACATAAAACCAAAGAGAACAATTTTGATTGCTTATATGCCAAATACTGTGTTAAATTCCCTCTATATATTATCTTTTTAATTCTCACCGTAAAAAACAAAAGAAACCTCACATGTTTTAGAAAAAGGAGGAAGCAAGGCTCAGAGCAGTTCAACATAGTCACTAGCCAGTGAGTGGTGGAGCCAGGACATGAACTCAGGAATCTGACTGCAGAAATATAACCACATAATTCTTAGCCACTGTGCTATACTGCATTGCACACAATTGCAGTTATAACTATTAATTTAAATAGCAAACTTATTTTGCAATTATTGAACGAAGCTTTTAATAGCCATTATCTCATTTGATTATCACAACAACCCCATGAGGTATGCACTATTATTTCTAGTCATTTTACAAAGGAAACTGAGTCACAGAGAAATCTTTGCAAGGACACACAGGTGGTAGATTTTGGCACTAGCATTTGAAAACAGGCTGTCCGAACTAAATTTCTTTCCTAAACTTTTGAAAAAAAAAAAAAATCTACAGAGAAGTGTCAAGCATAACCCAATAAACACTTATGTACCCATCATCTAGATTCACCAATTATAGCATTTTCCACATTTGCAGAGCCCATACTGTTAAATACTATAATTACATAGCTGAATTATTTGATCAGATTAAATGCTTAGAGGAATTTATAGAAAACTGAATTAATAGATAAGGGAACTTTATAAAGGTGTGTTTTGAACTAGTTGTTAAAATTTTTAGAGAAATAAAAAAAATAAAGTGTGAAAGTAAGGGACACTCTGAGCACAGTGGGATGGTCATGCAGGTGCATGTGAAGAAGATATTTGGGTTGAAGAAAAGGAGGAAACTAATTTGGGATTAAATTATGAATATCTGAAAGCTAAGAAAGAAATTCGGACTGATTATCATAGAAAAGAGGGAACCGTTGAAAGTTTGTTCACTAGGAGAAATAGCAGCTAAATAAGTTTTGGCATTTATAAATAATTAACTTTTTGTTGTCTTTTATGAACTTCCATGGAATAGTGAGACTCTGAAAGAACATAACACTCATTCGATTCAAGACTTAAATAATGTTTTTGAAAATTAATAACTTGAAGAATTTCTGAAATGTCAGTGTATTAAGTGGCCCTTGGAAAAAATTAGCAAAATCATAAACGAAGGAAAATGTATTTTTTTCATGATTTCTTCACCCATATTTAGCACCTCTCTGTTTTCTGTAAGCCAGGACAAGGAAGAGACAGCACATTCTTTTTTGCTTGCTATCATTGAGACTGAAGGTATATTGCAGAACTACATTTTATATTCCAGAACGTTCCCTTTTCCTCCAAACAAAAAATATACCTGACCTGTTGCCTATCTTCTTAGGGCCCTCTTAAGTCATGTTACCCAAACTAGTGAGCTTAAAGAACTTAGGAGCTAGATTTTAAAAATATAATGTATTCCTCTTAACTGATGTGTAAAGTGAAGAGATTTCAGAAATAATAAGCAAGCTGAGGATATAAATCTGTCAAATCTGACCACATAGGTGGCCAAAAATTGGACTTATGCTTGTGTTCATCACTGGACATGGCCGCTACTTTTAATAAATGGAGAAGCAAAAAGTATATTGAGCTATAGTGCTGCATCACTGAAGTTTTAGAGTTATTGCATTCTAGAGGCCTGGATTCATGGTCACTGAGCAGAGAAGCTGGCAAAGGAAGGCTCTTTTTCCATCTATATCTGCAAGTCATTGCCCGTACTTGCCATGCTTGACAGGAAGAACTGAGATGTATGTTGCAAAATGAATATGCTGGCAATGTGTGTGATATGCCTCTAACATTTCAAATATGATGCAAATACATGACATGCCTGTCATCTTAACCTTGTAAATCCCTCCGGTTTCCAGTGTGGTGAGTTGTAAACAGTCATGTTTCCACGTCAGTAGTATTCTCTGCTATTTCAAGGTCAGAAAACCTTGAAATAAACAATAAACACAATAAATGCAAATGCTTATTTTTCCATGTTAGTCAGGTTGAACCAATATCACGTGAAGATCTAAATAAGAATGCTTTCCTTACATATATCCTTCACCGAAACAAAGCCCAATGTAATTGAATTTCTTGTAATTATATTGTGAGATGTTTTTAAAATGTTCATTTTGTTCAAAAATTAACCCAGAACAAGGTGAAGAATTTTTGCTTTCATGACTGCAAATTTTTCTATTGTTTCAAAGTTGATGGCTTTTAAGAAACCTTAATATTGAATCAAGAAAAGCAAGAAATGAGTAGTCTAGGACTACTTCACTGCTGAATTACTAGGCAATATTGAGGTTGAAGCAATGATATGAAAGTGTAATGGTCACCACATAACTATTTTGTCCTCTTGTCACATTCTCTTAACGTTGTCTACACTTTCTTTATTGAATTACCATAAATGATTCTTTTTAGGCTAGTGATTCGATGGTTTCTGAGAAGCTTGCCTTAGTACTAAATTTATAAGAAAAATAAAAAAGTCACAAATATCAATGGCAAAGGATTACTGTTATATTATCTGTGAAATAGTCTATAGCTAGATAGATAAAAATGAAGGAAATGTTGCTTTTTCTATT
>NW_006431925.1:984039-1077778 GCF_000325575.1 Pteropus alecto | reverse complement strand
AGCGGTTTTGTGTTCATAGCCAAATCAAATGGAAAGTACAGAGAGTTCTCATATGCCCTTGTCTTCACATATCCACAGCTTCTATCACCATCAGTATCCCCTACCGGAGTGGTACATTCACTGGAACTGATGAATCTACATTAACACATGATTATTAACCAAAGTCTATATTTTACATTAGGGTCCACTCTTGGTATTGCACAATCTATGGGTTTTAACAAATGTATATGTACCCACCATTGTAGTATCATAAAAAATATTTTCCCTGTCCTAAAAATCCTGTGTGCTCTATTCATCCCTTGCTTTCTCCCAACACCTGACAACCATTAATCTTTTTACTGTCTCCATATTTTTGCCTTTTCCAGAATGTCACATAGTTGGAATTTTACAGTATGTTACCTTTTTAGGTTGGCTTTTTTCACTTAGGAATATGTATTTAAGTTTCCTCCATATCTTTTCAGGGCTTGATAGCTCATTTCCCTTTAGTATGAATAATATTTCATTGTCTGGATATACCACCATTTATTTATCCACTCATCTACTGAAGGACGTCTTGGTTCCTTCCAAGTTTTGGCAATTATGAATAAAGCTGCTATAAACAACCATGTGCAGGTTTTTGTGTGAACATAAGTGTTCAATTTGTTTGAGTAAATATGAAGGAATGCAATTGCTGGATCGTATGTTAAGAGTATGTTTCACATTGTAAGAAACTGTCAAACTGTCTTCCAAAGTGGCTGTATCATTTTGCATTTTCATCGGCAATGAATGAGAGTTCATATGGGAGGAAACTTATTGCAAATAGGAAGAGTGACTTCTCTGACAAGCATGTAGGGTAAAGAATTAAACACATTTGGCTCAGTCCCCACTGGGGTCTTCCTCTAAGTCAAACTTATTCTATCCATAGAGCACAGACCTTCTCTAATTCTCAGGCTCCTACAAGGGAGTCTATGGTTGTTCTGTGATTGAATAGTTGGGAATGGAGTGACTGCAAGACAATTGGGCCCTAAATTTTCCGTTTGTCTGTCCTATTCTTATTTTGTTTCAAATTCAAGCTGGCAAATAGAATCAATATTCTATATTGCTCTCCCCAACAGCAACAGTAGTATTTTTAACTGGAAAAAATATATGATATAATAAAGAGTGAAATAATTTAAAAGGTATACAGTGAAGAAGTAGTACACTTCTCACTCCTGGTTCTAATCGGCCTTCTCAGAGTCAAAAACTATTTCTAATTTTTAAAATAAATATTCCAAGTATAATAACTGTGTGTGTATGATTATTTTATAAAAGTTGTTTCTTAACCTGGCTTGTTTCACTTAAATATGTATCTTGGTGATCATTCGATACAGTACATTTGTGATTTATTTTATTCTTTTTTAATGGTATTGTATGTTCAGGCAATACTGTTCTATTTGACCGATACTCTATTAATTGACATATAGGTTCATCCTTTTGTTATGGAAACACTGCTTCATTAATACCCTTAGCATCAATGAGTACATTTGTAGACTACATTCCTAGAAGTGGGTATGCTGTATCAAAGGGAAATGTGCAATTTAAATTTGATACATATAATTATTGTCAAACTGTTCTCTAAAGATTTTGCACCTAACAATAGCATTTGAGAATGCCTATTTCTCTATACCTTTATCAATACTGCATAACATCGAATATTTTCATCTTAAAATTTTTGCTTTTTGAAAAGTATACTCTTAAAGTGGACTTCTCAATGTTGCTACAAATATCATCAGGACATAGATTATTTACTTTATTTTTTGGCATGAAAAATCAAAGAGACAAGTTAATGTATCGGTTTAACTTTTCATGAAAGAAGTTTAGTGAGTAAGAAACTGTCAAGCGTGTATGTGTGTATATGTGTGTATGTGTGTATACGTGTATTTGTGCGTGTGTAAAATCTTTGTTCTTCTTGCCATACCTCAAACCCCAAATTCAAACATACTTTTAGATTTCTTTAAAAAGCATATACTTATATACAAAACATTATTCTAATTTCTGGTATGAGCAGCTCCATTAGCAAAGAGCAAAATTAACTATAACAGGTATGTAATTTCATGGTGTCTTATATAAGTGGTCATATTTTGTGAGAAGAAAATGCCAACGAGGCATAGTTAAAGGTCACCTGTTTTAATGAACCAGTTTATGACTCATGGTTTTACCTTTACTTTTCTTTTGCTTTTTTCATGAGTTATACTTTGATTAGCATAGAGATTGTCTAATAATTGTTGCACTATTTTAAATTCAAATGATTCCTTATCCAATGTGCTTCTTCATCCAGAATTAAAAACAGGTAAATTTTTACAAACTAGGAGGCAGGTAGAAAAGAAAAAATGTGAGTGGTTAGAGACAGAAAGAAAGAGAGATTACAAAGCTGATTTGGGAAATGGCTTAAGAAGCTTAAGGGTTTCTATTTTGTTAGATTCTCAGGTGCTAAAATCCTATTGAGGTAGGAAAGGTTCTCAGAGAAAAGAAAAGGAATCCTGTGTTCCAGAATTAGAGTTGATGCTATGTTTTCTCATGTGACTTCATTTTATCTTTTATATTTAATTAAACTCAATATATCTCTATTCCCGACTCTGGTAGTGATAGACCCACATAAGCAAATAGTCGATTTAATTCTTCCTAAACGATGTTAGTAATGATCCTCCAATTCATTCTCCAATCCCCGCTTCCAACTCTCCCACCAGATTTTTGAGTGGCATGGGACTTCTGCTCTGCTGATTTTCAAAAATACCATACTACTGCCTCGAATCATATTAAAACAATCCCAAATTCACATTTACCTTGGGAAGACTGCCAAGTTTTAATAGTGTCCTTGTGGGTTTCTCCAGGCTAGGTATTAGGTAAATTTATATTATTATAGTATAGTATAGTATAGTATAGTATAGTATAGTATAGTATAGTATAGTATAGTGTAGTGTAGTGTAGTATATTTATACTAGCCTTCTATTTGCTAGGCCTATGTGCTATTTTATCTGATCAAAATATCCCTATGAAGTTATTCTTATTTTAGAGATTAATAAACTAAATCATTGAAACTAAGGACTTTGGCTAAGGTCACATGGCTCAACTCACCAAAGCCAAGTTTTGAGCTCATGTCTAACGTAAAGCTGCATTTTTCTACCATAATACTTTGCAGAGACCTGTTAATGTTGGTACGTCCCATGAGATAATGTACACAAAAATATCTGTCAATTTTTATATTAGCAAACTGTATATCAATGCTCAGTGATAATTTCCCTGTGTGTTTGTATTATTTTATATTTCCTCTGACATAGAAATAGAAGTGAACAATTAAATAAATTAACTTAAACTTATCAGACCTATAAAGAGATTATAATAAATAATGTATACTATATGCCCACAACTCAGCCTAAGTGAAACATTTCAGGAACCATTGAAGTTCTGTAAACTTGTCCCCCGTCCTTTATATTCTCTCCCGCCCTTTCTTTTATCCTCCTGCAGAGACAACCACTATTTTGAATTTGTGATTTATCATTCTTATTTATTTCTCTAATTCTCAATAAATCTATGGCAGTGTTTTTTGGTATTTTAAATCTCTGTATACATTTTAACATGCTTATACAGTCATTGGCAGCTTGTTTTTTTGTTCGATTTTATGTTTTTTAGATTCATATATGTTGGTAAGTATGCCTCTAGATTTTTAAGTGAAGCCATCTCAAATGTTCTTCTAAAATGTTGATAGTAAAAGTAGTCACTTGAGTCTGTGAGCTAGGCACTGAAACTGGGTACTTTACATAATAATTTATTTAAGCTTTATAATAGTAGGACATATATATTATGATTATTATTGCTAAAGCTCAGAGAGTTTAAATTAGTCACACAAGATAACAGCTAGTCAATAGCAGAGCTGGAATTCCACACAAGTATTTATAACTCCAGTTCTGGACTTTTTTCGATTAAACTGCACACTGTCTACCTTTACTGAATTCTAACTTTCATCTCATTAATCTTCTTCAAGGTTAAGGCCCCAAATTCCTGACCAAGGGCAAGGCATAGAGTAAGAAGGTGACCCCTATGTTCACAGAAGCTGCCTTAGTAACGCAGCCTCCAGGGTTACCATGTCTTCATTGCCTCTCATTTACAGAGGCAATAACTATTACTGTGCTGCGTAGTGACATTTGGCATCACCCAGGGCACCTGTTTCCTGAGACATCCTACCCATAGAAAGAAATAATTACTGCATGAATACATCTCCCAACTAAAACCTAGGCCAATTCACCACTCTGCACCATGATTGCAAAGATGCCATAGAAAAATACACTAGACCTTCACAAACCAATCAATGGCCTAATTGTTAAGCAAAATTGCTGTGTCTTACAATTACCCACTATTACAAACTATCCATTAAAGAGCAGCCTCTGCCTCCCTCTTGACTCTTTCATTAATACAATACTCCCACATTAGTACCCAATTATAAATAAGCCCTATCCAAATTTACATTATTTTCCAAATTACACACACAGACTGATTACTGTTTCTTAAAAGAGCAGAATCTATGTGAATACTAAGTACTCCCTTCCATTCAACATGTTATGGTTTCAAAGTCAGGTCCTTTTGAATACATGTGGTAACAGCCTTTTAACTCAGTCTGCAGAAAACCATGCGTTACACTTGGAATGTGTTTCTTCTAAAGCAGAATTCAAGTACAAGAGAGCCTAAAGAGGTTTGTTTACTTTTCTGTGATTAAAATGATATACAATGCTTTTCTTTCATTTCTCTGTCCCCTCTCTTTTTTCTTCCTTCTTTAATGTTCTCTCTTCTCACCTTTAGTGTCTCTGTGGTTCTCCCATTTTTCATAGCCTGGTCCTTCTCTTGTTTCTGATTCTCTTCTTACCTATCTCATTAGCATTTTTTTCCCATGTACTGTTTTGGCATTTCAGCCAGTTTTAATTCTCAGTATGTTAGTGTTGCTTCTGTCTGACGGTATTATCTGCCTCATGACTCCACAGAATCTTCTGTAGGAAGGACCTGAAAAGGTGGCTTTGAAACAAGAGAATCTGGTCTCAAATCTCAATAGAATTCAAAGTTCTTTGTCACTTTGGCACTCTAGGCCATCTTTTACTTTCTCAGAACACTGGTGCTTCTCAGAAAACACGTGAGAAATACTCTGAGAATTATTTGGAATGGCCAAACATTTATTTTTCTATTAAGCTTCTTTACAGATGAAGAATTCTGGTGATTGGAAATGGCAAATGCAGAAATAATTGAATCAGTTCTTTCTGGAGGGAGGATCGATATTATATTTAGTATGGTGAACCCTATTCTTTTCTCCTGAAACCCATCTATTCCTTAACCTATTTGTGATTGCTCATTTACTACTCCAGGAAAGCACTTGGACTTTGAGCTGAGCTATTAATTGTTTTAGTCCTAAGCCCACAACCCCTTTCGACAGCTTCTATTAACCACTCGATGCCACCACATGCTCTCGACAGGGTTTCTCTAACATACAGTAATTCCTAATTTTGCATCTCATGTTGTTATCTATTTATTATGTTTTTCGATTCTCATCTAAGACATCTTTTTTTTTTATTTTTTACCCTCAAATTAGAAGTTGGCCATTCTTTTTTATTAAAATAAGATTAATTTTTCAAAATTGTAATTAACATCATTGTAATTAAAGTATTCCAATAGCTTCCACCTCACTTGGCATATCATCTAAATTCTTAGTCATGCTTTATAATGTTCTGCTTGATAGGCCTCCTGCCTACTTCACATGTCATCTAGAAGAATTCTCTTCTCTCATTTAATATGCTCTAACTACATTGTCTTTAAAAGTTCTCAGACTCACCAAGTTCACTCCTATCTTAAGGTCTTTGCTGTTTCTACTTGCTGTTTCCTCTGCCTGGAAGGTTGTTCTCCCAGATCTCAGAAGGCTAACTTCGTCTGTCAATTATATCTTAGCTCAAATCTAATCCACTCTTTTCTGAGTCTTTCCATTTTTGTATGCTCAATAAATATTTGTTTAATCAATCAATTAAAGGTTGCCAATGCCTTTGATTTCTATATAAGCATACATTCTGTTTCTGTTGATAATGATGATTATTCCATTGAAAAAATTGGTCTAAAGTTTCTGATGGGAGGGAGAAGAAAGGCCATTGCTATGGTCTGCAGCATTACATGTACTGTTCCCTGGCTCCATCGGATCCTGTACTTTCTCTGCTACTCATTTCCTGGGAGTCTCTAGCCTCAAGCATGGTATTAGTTTGACAAAGAAATGCATAAAGTAGCAGAATCTTTTTTGAAACATCACTAACACCTGATCGATTATGGCTAGATCAGGAAGAGGCAGTGAAGCATTGAGAATGCAAGGATATCATATTTCCGTGTGTTTTTCACAGTCATATAGCTCTATACTACCTATCAATAAGTGGAAAGCAGATACTGTTAGGACAAACAAGTAATCTATCATGATATCATCCTATCTTGTTTTTTTTTTTTTTTTGTCAATCAACATTTCTTTAACTTATACTTTTTTCATTCAAGAAAAAATTAGCATACATTTTATATAAGTAAAACATGTTTTCAGCTACTCACAGTGCACCTCGTCCACCAATATTGCTTGGAGGGTGGAAATAACACAAAAACAATCTTTCAGTCATTATCCTTTTAGGCATGGTATTTCTAGTTTCTTCTGCAGATTCACAAATCTGACAAGCGATACCTGTTTAAGTTCTTGCTTCTTCATTCCCAGTCTTGGGTATGCGAATGAAGCCAACTGACATGACCATAAACTTAGCTTAGGGTTTTAGATACATTATCACTGACATAAAAACTCTCTCCCCTCATTGCCATGAGATAATTCTTTTAATCCAGCCTAAAATAGAACTGGCCTTTTCTTTCCTGTTTCTTTGTCAACAGCTATTTTTGCAAGATTTTCATTACTTCTTAATTGTTCAAACTTCCTATCTTCATTTTTCTTGTTAAGGACCGATTTTACAAATGAGTTCATTATCTCTACCATTTTAGACTCATCATTAATTTCATGCTTCTCATTTATTAGTGGACCAATTTTCTCTATGGTACTTCTTTTCTCATTGCAGTATTTATAAAATGCCCTTGTTTTTTTTTTTTTTTTTTTGAGTCCCTTTACTAGCTTTATTATGTTCTCTTGATGCTACTAGTATCTTTTTCCTATGTTTAATCGATGTATGTCTCTTTTTATTCCATATACCAATTTTTCTTTCACCGACTTTAATATAAGGTATTAAAAGACATTTATGTTTACACTTTATATTTGCACACCTCAATCTTCAAATACATTTTACATCTGTTCTAGTCTACTTAAAATATCAATAGAAGCAGCACTGGCAGAAAGAAAATTGAGACAATTTCACATCTTATAAATGTATTACTGTATATATTAAAATTTTAATCCCTAATTAGTGAAAAGATTCATAATAATTTTATCTGTTAGGCTGATACAGAGCATTATTTAACAATGTCCTTGTCCAGGGCACACAGCAAAGCCAAGGTATAAATTTTCAGTTGCTAAACTGGTGGGAATCTAAGGAAAGGCTGTGTAGGTAGAAGCAAATAGCATGGGCCAAGATGTAGAAGACTTGGTTCGAGACCATGAACATTCCTGAATTATTTTAACTAAGTCTCTTGCACTTTCTCTCTGCTAGAGTTTCTTCATCTCCATTTTGATTCTTATCTCTCTGTGTTTCTTAGAAATATGGGGTAGGGGTGAGAAAGGGAGACGCATGTATTTGCATGTAGAGCACCTTGGCGGAATCTAGGTAGTAAAAAAAATACTGTAATCCATGATTCCCACTGTGATACAACAGAGTATTGGATTAGGAAACAGGAGGCTTGGGGTTTTATTGCAGGTTTCCTATTATTTGATTTCTTGGCAAATGAGTTTTCTCATTTGTAAAATATGGGAGTTGAATTGAATGATAGTTAAGATTCTTTTATTTCTAAGTGTTCTATGTGATTCTTAAAATCCAGACTCTATTAAGTCATTCACTAGGAGGTTTATTTATATACTGAAATCATTAGGCTCCTATTAAGTACTTTAGTCTCCTCCTTGGAACTCTAAATGACCCTAAATATTCTATACACAACAGACATGCCAGCCCACAAAAGCAAATTCTGGACACCAGCCTATGTTTGAAGTTAATACCCAGGGTTTCTATTTGCCTAATTCCCCACTGATTTTGTTTTTATTACAGTTTCACTCAACTTCAAACTCTTGGTATTGAGGTCCCAGTCTTGGGCTGAACTTTAACACGTGCAGAGCTGGTGTTCATTAGGTATCTCTTTGTCATATGGCTTCCATGTGTCCTCAGATGAACTAGGTCACATCTTTGGCTCTAATCACAGCCTGATACATGGCAGGGAACTCTCAGCCATAGCAATAGATGCAAACAACTCAATCTCTACCGGTCCAAACAAATTACTGACTTATGTAAGGTTGGGAGGGTGCGTCAAATAATTATTTATTAAATGTTTTGTCATTGGGAAACATTTTCTCTGAGTCATAGCTCTGCCATTTGTAAAATGAAAAACAAATAAAATAATTTCCATGAAATTTTTTTGTACATTTTTTTCAACCTAGTAAACTCCTACTTATTCCTCAAGATAAAGCTCAAAGTTTACCTCCTTTGTGAAGCCTTCCAGGAAGAGAAAGCCATGTTTTCTTTCATGCTTTCTTTGTGCTTTGTTTACACCTTTAGTCATAGTACCAGCAGAAACAGCAGCAGTCCTATAGTAATAGGCTTTGAGCACTTCCTATGCAATTGCATTGCACATGCCTTATTTCATCCTGAAACAACAATATCAAGAAATTGGTAACTTTATTAATTTAAGTTCATTGTTTTGGTGGGAAACTGGAGCCAAATAACTTGCTGAGGATCCTCCAATTAGAAAGGGTCTGAACCTAGACTGGAATCCAAGTTGTGGTACTCTTGCTCCACCAGCTGACCCTTCAAAGCATCCTCACAAGGAAATTAGTGGAATCCACTCACAGAGTTGAGACTAAGGGCCATGGCTCTGCCCTCATCCAGAGCTTCACTCTGTTTCCACGATCATGGTTTTGCTGAGCTAGATTTTCCTGTATCTTTTAATATTCTACTTATTGCTGTTCTACTTTTTAGAACTTTTGCTTTCCTGTATTGGGTAGAATTGTAAATAATTTTCTCATTAAAGCTCTCAGTTTTCCTGTTTGGAATTCCTCCAAGTTTATATCATGTTCAGATTTGTTTTTTTTTCTTCCTGTTTGTATTTCCAAGGAGGGTTGCTTTCCCTGTAAAACCCCTTCCTTCATATCTATACATCTTGATTGGACTACTATCGGTCTAATTTAGTTCAGCACTGCATGTGGATACCCTTTCTAATCTCCAGCATGGTAGGAGGAGTTATAGAGTCCTCTGGGTGTTTGGCAGAGAGAAAGCAGCTTCAAAGTTAATACTTACTCTCAAAAAGAAGCCCTCTGCACAAAAGTCCTAGACATTCTAATACTTCTCATAAGGTACCATGGTATTATGAAACAAAAGTCATTCTACTTTTACTCCCAACTAGAGCCATAAAAAATTTGACATTAAATCATTTTGTACCAATGATACAAAGGCTCTACTTGCACATGAATACTTTTATTCCCATAATTTAAAATACTTAGACGGTGCCTCCATTTTATACCAAATAGCTGCAATATTTAAGGCATCCTATGAGCCTCCTGAAGTGTTGCTCTGCTCCCAACGACTGGCTGATAGGAAAGAATGAATCCTTTACTAATTTCTGAGACTAGTCTGCAACAAATCTTGACAAGTAGATAATGCCACTCAATTATTTGTATGAAATATATTCTGAGGAAAAAGGGTGAAGAGCCAGATTAATAAACTCATAGAGACTTTATGAAATCCATTACTTGCAACATATATATTGCAATCTTCTTAATTTCGTATATCTATTGGACTTTATAGTGATCCTAGGTATCCACAATGATAATTCTATCATTTTCAGTTATCAAAGAAAAATGCATTTCTGATCCTATGGTATTAAGAAAAGAGGAACCATGTATTTGAGGAAGGTTTTCAATAATAAGAATTGAAATAGAGGTGTCTGTTTCATTACGGAATTAAATTAGCCAGAACATTTCGTTCTTCAAGTATTTCCATTAATCAAGGTTTTACTATACTTTTAGATAGGAAGTCTAATCAAGACTATCTGAGAAGTCAGTGTATTGGAGCGTCACTTACCAAAGGCTTCTAATATGCTTTTCAGAGCTTTTAGACCATGCATGACTTTTAGGAAAACTTTGGTCAAAAGATGTTTGCCTGCAGAATGTCACACAGTATATTAAACAATTGTTACTTAACTCTCATTTCCTTGTCAGACAGAGATAGCATTATTTCTACGATTGTGTGTATCTAGACAAATACAAAGGCACAATTAAATGCAGAAATGTGTTGATATATTCAAGCCGTGGCTTGAGAAATGAAGAGACCTTCCTGGAATCAAGATAGCCTTGTTTACTGGATCCAATTGCTCTTTAGACACTTGAGCAATTTAGGAAGAGACGCAGTTTTTGGATCTTTTTGTTTTAAATTGTATCATCTATTACCTAAATGCATTTTTATCTAGCAAGAAATGGCAGAGCCTAGGATTTATAGCATCAACACTCCCGGAATCAGAAAAAATGGTGATTCTGATCATGGTTGTTGAAAAGGTATTAACATGCTTACACATGTCTGTCCTTTCCACACCATCCCTCTCTCAAGCCCCCAAATATAATATAAATATTTTATAGTGATGTTTAGTAACGAGCACCCAATCCAACCTTAGAATGACTCCTCTTTTAATTAGCACATTAGTCACTCAGTAAAAATTGAGTTGGATGAATTATTCAAATAGAATTCAGCAGAGATTCAGAAGCAAATGTAAGAGACAGCAGAAAAAGGAGCAAGGCTGCCTAGTTGTTTTTCCACTCACAGAAGGTTAAAGAGGGTTCCTGCAAAGCTAAGGAGCCAAAGTCATGAGGGCCATTTGTTAATAGACGAAGCCCTAGAATGAGTCTAAAGCTGCCAGTATTGGAGGATGACCTTGAAGCACTGATAAACACCAAGCAAAGGAGTGGAAAATATGTTGGTGAAGTAATGCTTCTTTATCTTTAGCTTTCATAGCTGAAATTAACCCCTAAAGAATACTGTTGTGTACATTGTGGGATGAACTCTCACTAGGCATTCACCTAGTGCCTAAAATACTTTTGAACTGCAAAGAAACATTTGTGTTGAAGTTTTGTTGCCTCAGGATAATTCTGTAATTTAGTGCAAAGAAATGGCCTGATTAGCAGTTGGGACCAGCAGAAGGAAGCTAACTGGAGTGAAGAGGTGAGAGAGAGAGAGAGAGAGTCAGAACTTTACTCTTCAAGCAACAAAAACTGCTCAGGGGAAGAAGAGGAAGTGGGGAAAAGCAGGAGGAAGTAGAATTTGGTAAGTCAATGACATTAATAATTGGGAACGAAAATAACTTGAAATACTGTAAGCCAAAGTCCCTAAAAACAAGCAGTAAAAAAAATCCCCTCAAGGATTTAGATTTTCTCATGAAATTGTACAGAAGCATGGCCAATAAACAAAGCATGAATCCTGCAAGATAGATTACTGTTGCGTAGATTTGAGTGAAGACAAGAAATAACATGGTTGAGAGGAGAGTACCCATGAAAGTCAGCCTGGCTCTCCAGGTAATTTATCTGCAAAAGACATTTGCTTGAACTATTTGTTTTGGTTGCTGTTCTCTTTCCATTTCATGTTGCTTTAGTCAGAGAAAAACACTTGAAGGCAGGAAGCCCGCTGGGTTGTACTTTTTTCATGCTGAGTGAGCCATTTCCCTGGGCTCAGTAGGAACTACTTTGACTTTAGCTTGATGTGCACCTTAAGGAGAGAGCTTGACTTTAAGAGATCAGGAATTCTTCAGTGGAAGGATTCTTCAGGGGGTGGGGGGGTGGAGTTATTTTATGTCATCCTTGGTTGGCTACAAAATATTTGGAATAAATTGGGGTCTAGAAACCATTACCTAGTGGCCAAGCCCACAACAGACCCCTAGAACTGACCCAGATTCCTTTCCACCCTCAGAATTCATGGGCACCCATTTATTTATACGCCCACCTAAGCTGTCAGATCCAAATTTAATTTCCAGGCTTAACCTAAAAATAATAATCATTTGACTCAAATGTATCTGCTTCCGCTGATCATTTTTCTGTAATTGTTTGACCCCAGAATAGCCTTGAATCAAAGAAATCCCTGTGTGCAAGGATATCATCAGAGGGCTGGCAAATTGCTTCACAGACCAGGGGTCTCTCTCCCACTGGGCCATCACAGGAGGTGATTCTATTTCCAGCTCCAGCCTCTGAGGGACATATGGAGACTAGTTCACTTCAGCTAGAATTATATTGCCTCTTAACTTGTTTATTTGATCCATGCTAATGTGTGTCCATGTGTTTGCAGCTACCCTTGTTACCCATTAAAATGTTAAGAAGCCCTGAGAGAATGGGAAACAAGATTAAGTATTTGTCATCCTGGGTGTACCCTGAACATAGTTAAACAATAAAGTGTCTAAAATTAATATAAAGGGTAAAAGTTTTCCTCACATTCTCCAGAGGCAACCACAATTAACATTTTAGTTAGCTGCTATTTCTACTTCTATTTCTTGCCTAACTTCAGACTGTCATGACTTCCTAGAAATAAAAAAAGATTTGGGCATTATAACCCTATTTCTTACCTCTGATTTGATGAACTATATTATTATTGTTTCATTATCAAGTTATACCAAATTTATATTCTGACCTATAAACACTTTTCATGTTTCTTTGCCCTCAGGTTAAGTTTAATAGCCGAAATAGAATAAAAGCAGACTATTATTATATAAATGTTATTTACTCTAGATCTATATAGCAAGAATGAATTGATAGAGAAAGAAAGATAATTCTGTAATTAAATCTCTGCTCAAATGAGAATGATTCGTGTGTGTGTGTGTGTGTGTGTGTGTGTGTGTGTGTGTGTGTCCAGTGGAATCCCTTCTAATTTCCTTGCTATGTTCTTTATTGTGTCCGGATCATTTTCTGCTGCCATTATTTCTTTTGTGTCACATCACCCTTTTTCTTGTATTACTCTTTTGCTGCTTTGGAATGCTGCCTTGAGAGGCTGTATAATTTATGAGTCCATGCATGTCCAAAAATATCTTTATTTTGCCTTCATACTGGTTGTAGAGTTCATTTTAGCTAGAATTCTAGTACCTTTTGGCCTGTTTATATGATTCTTGCTAATGTATTCATTGCTTCTCATGTTACCTAGCAGGATTTAAGCAGCCCTGAGGAAACGGGACACGGGATTGTATAAATCTTTTTGGGGGGAGTGAAAGATTAATCTGAATGTGATGAACAAAAACAAAGGGTATAAAGTAGGCATTGTCACTAAAGGGCCAGAGAGTAATTACTTCAGGTTTTGCAGACCATGTAGTCTCTGTCACAGCTCTGCTGTTGTAGTTAGAAAGTAACCATAGATAATGCATAAATAAACGAGTAAGGCCATGTTCCCATAAAACTTTATTCATGTACACTGAAATATGAATTTCATAGTTTTCATGTGTTACTAAAGTAATTTTTAAAAAATTATTTAAAAATGATAAAACCATTCTTACTAATACAATATTATATGCCAACTATAATTGAAAAATTTTTTTAATTAAAAAAATAAATAAAAATAAAAAACAAAAGTGTTAAAACCATTCTTAACTCACAGGCCATACAAAAACAGGCAGCAGGCTGATCTCTGGTTTAAAATGAAAATAAAAAGTAAAAGTTTTTCTTTCACTTTCTGTTATTACAAAAAATATTTGAAACCTAAACACCTAAATAAGTTTCAAATTATTTTTTCTTTAATGCTTTGAAGAATTTGTTCTATTGTTTGCTAGCATCCTAGATCACTAATGAGAAGTCTGAGACAGTGAAGCTAGCGCTGGGGAGTGGCTGCAAATACAGATGAAGCTTCACTTGCTTGCCCGCCACTCACCTCCTGCTAATGTGATACTCATCTGCAGGGGTTGGAGACCCCTGCTCTATACTGACTTTCTCCCATAAGTGCTTCATTTATGGTTCCCTTTTATTCCTTCTTTTTACTCCTCCCCTCACTACCATCTTCCCAGATATACTATGGTTTCTTTTTATTTGCAAATATTGTTTCTGTCATTTTCTTCTTGAGGAGAAAGGAAATAGATGTAGATCCTTAGTCTGTTCTCTTGAACAGGAAGATAAGGATGAGTAAAAGTTGATGGATGTATGGGAAAGAAAAAGAAGTTGTTTGAATTCCATGGTACTGCATTTGGGATATAATGGGAGGAACTGAGTACCCTGGAGGAAGGAGGAAACCAAATCAAACTTTGACCCCTGGACCATTGGGGAAGAGAGCAGATGTGACAATACCATTGCTAAACAGAAGCAATAAAATTTCAACTACTGTTGCATAGCTAATAGATCTAGATGTTAAAGTGGAGCTTTACAAGTTAAGGTGGGACCATCGATCTGCTATTAAAATGTTGCAAACATGTGCACGACCAGTGAATTTAGTCACGCAGAAGAGGCCAGGCTAGGTTTAATTCATTTCTTAGAGGCCTAACCGGTTGACCATAGCTAGGAACAAGTATGACAAATTCCACTAAAGTCTCTTCTATATTATGAAGTAATTAATGTTTATTTAAATATGCTACCAAATCTCTCCTGTATCAATGCATGTGATTTCTCAATTAGCAGATAAGTCCACCTGTTTTTATGTTTTCTTGTCTTTAAAAGCATTTTAATCTTATCATCTTAGTGAATGTCATGGTTACCTCACATTAAAACCTCATTTTGATGTCAAAATATTTGTTATACCAGCTTAGTGCAGTCATGGTTTAATCCTGTTCTCCAAATTCCTTCATTCATCAATAACCACCCTCACAGTGCAGTTTCCTGGCCATTTGGTATCACCTTTATGTTCTTCCTTTTGAATGGTCCACAATTTGCATAAATGAGGCCCAGAAGGGTACTCTGTCTGAGTTTTAATGATATTCATGAACTAAGTGGAATTTGGGAGGCAAAGAAAAAGAACATTAAAAAAACCTACCCAACCTAAAACACTGAGCTATTCCCAAACAGAGTGTACAGACTACAGATATTCATTTTGTGTGCAAATAAAATCTAATCTTTCTCTCCCTCTCTCTTTCTCTTGCTTTATAATGCAGAACAGCTGTAGCAGTTTGCTCTTTTCCTCTGAGCTCTGAATAGTAACTCGCAAAACTGATCTGAAGCCAGGGAAGAAAAACTGAGAAATTAATTCCTCATCCCCTCCTCTTTATACCATATGCGTGACCCTTAACTACATTCACACTGTCCTATTCAGAATGCGTAATACAAGCCTTGGAGAAAGGGAGCTACCAGACAAATCAGAAGAAAAGATAACCTTGCAAAGCTTTTGTTTGTGAAATAATACCACGCTGAGTTATAAGTTTTACAGAAGAAAAATACATGAGAATAATGGAGCTTTGTAAATCAATTTGGGCTTCAGAGTTTCCACTGGGGTTCAGGTATACAAATAAAAGCAATGATATTATACTTATTTCAACCCTTTAATCAGTGCTGAATTAAATAGTTTTATACGTATAACAGAGAACACTGTATTACCTCCCACCAATCTTATCTCTCAAGATGAAGTCATACCTAAACCTAAAAAGACTGCTGTTATTGATTTTTTTGGGCCAATATATTAATTTACATGTCTCCAACATTTAAAAAATTTATTTATATATTAAACTATTTAAAATGGAACATATTAGAAAGTATACACTAACCTATTGCACCAGAATTCTATGCACTACATTCTATGCACAATATTTCAGATGTGCATGTTTTGACAACTTTAACACATATATAGGAAGGAAAAATAATGAAGGTAGTGATTCACTGATCATTAAGATCTTTGCTATGATCTCATATTTTTCTTGTTAATATAACTAAATAAGCTTGTCTACTATTACTTGGTCAAAGTTCCTTAGCTAATATCTGATTTGCATGTAACAAAATGATTAAAATGTGTTACAATGTCACTTTACTTCAATTTACTTATCTACAAAATGAAGGAGTTGGGATAGATTATCTCTAAATTCCCACTTGGCACTTAGAATTTTTAGAGGTGCAATTTAGATTCCTCACTCTCAACCTACCAGTCGGCATAATTCATCACAACAAATTTACCTTGTCTCATTTGAAATTGAAAGGCTTGGGAAAATACAAATTGATCTCCCTAAAAATTTTCTTGTAGCTCCTTAAAATCCAAGGCTTTCTTATCTGCCCAACTACCCCCAGTACATTATTAGTCTGCTTTCTATCGCTATAGAGGAGCTTGCATTATGTAGAATTTAATATAGATGGAATCATACCGTATATACTCTTTTCAAACTAGGTTCTTTCACTCAGCATAATTATTTGAAGATGCAATCTGTGGGTTTTTTTGTGTGTACTGATAGTTTATTCCTTATTATGGCTGAGATTCCATTGCATGTATATAGCATAATTTGTTTATCCACATTCACCGGATGATGGAGATTTAAATTGTTTCCAGTGGAACTACTATATATTATAGTGGAGCTACTATAAATATTCATGCACCAGTCTTTATGAGGTTATATACTTCCTTTTCTCTTGGATAAATACCTCAGAGTGAAGTGGCTGGATCATAGAGTAAGTGTATGTTTAACTTTTTAAGAAACTGCAAACTGTTTTCAAAGTGGTTGTACTATTTTATAATCCTGCAAGCAGTGTGTGAGTTCCAGTTGCTCCATAGTAGGGAACAGCAAACTATGTCTCATTGTCCAAATCTGGCCCACCATCTGTTTTTGTATGGCTTGTGGGCTAGGGTTGCTTTTTATGTTTTCAAGTAGTTGGAAAAAAATTCAACACTAACATTTTGTAAAATGTAAGAATTATGTGAATTTTGGATTCAAGTGTCCATAAATAGTTTTATTGAAATACAGCCCTATACATTCGATTATGTATTATCTGTGGCTGCCTTTGTGCTGTGTGGTTGAATAATTGTGACTGAGTCTGCAAGGCCCATGAGGTCATAATGTCTCCTCATTTTGATTATTTTTAGTTTCAATTGCTAAAATTTTGTTAATAATTTATATATCTATGTTCATAAAGAATATTGGCGTGTAGATTTGTTTTATTGTAATGACTGTCTTGTTTTGGTATCAAGGTACTGCTAGCTTCACAGAATAATGTGGAAAGTGCTTCCTCTTCTATTTTCGAAAAGAGTTTGTGTAAAAGTGGTATCACTACTTCTTTAAATGTTTGATAGGATTCACCAGTAAAACCATCTGGGTTTGGACTTTTATTTGTTGAAAGATTTAACTAGAAATTCAATTGCTCTAACAGATATGCAAATATTCAGGTTATCTACTTCTTGAGTGAGCTTTGGCAGTTTATCTTAAACTTTTCCATTTCATCTAAGTTGTCACATTTATTAGTAAATGTTGTTCAAAATATTCCTTTATCATCTATTTAATGTCTGTAATATCTGTAGTGATAGATTCTCTTTCATTCAGATATTAGTAATTTATATAGTTTGTATTTTTTTCCTGTTCAGTATGACTAGAGGTTTATTATTTTTGTTAATTTTAAAAAAGAATTGGTTTTTGTTTTTATTGCTATTCTCTTTGTGTGCGTGTCTCTAATTTTTTTCTTTAATTGATTTCTGCTCTTATCTATATTATTTCCTTCCATCTTACTTTGGGTTTAATTTGCTCATCTTTTTCTAATTCTTTAAGGTGAATTTGATTGGAGACCTTTCTGCTTTACTAATTATGTTTTCGATGCTATAAAATTTCTTGTAAGCACTGAATAAAATGCATATCATAAATTTCAATATGCTGTATTATCATTTTCATTCAATTCAAAATATATTTTAATTTCTCTTGTGATTTATTATTTGGACCACATATCATTTGTTTTTCAGTTACAATGTATTTGGAGGTTTCCAGAGATCTTTTATTATTTATTTTTAAATTAAATTAATATGGTTGAGAACATATTTTATAAGACTTGATCATTTTAAAATTATTGAGAGCTATTTTATGGCAGCATATATTTTTTATTAGAAAATGCTTTATGTGCACTTGAAAAAAAATGCTAGGTACAATGTTTTACAAAAATCAAATAAGTCAACTTTCTTAATAATATTGTTTGTGTATTCTATGTACTTACTGACTTTTTGTCTAATTCTATAAATGACAGAGAATGAAATGTTGAAACTCCCAACTATAATTGTGGATTTCTCTATTTTTTCCTTGCTATTGTTTGTTTTTGTTTATATTTTGAAGATTATTATTAAATTCATAAGTGTTTAGGCTTTTTACATCTTCTTGAAGAATTAATCCCTTTATTATTATGAAACAATCCTCTTAATTCCTTGTAATAATCATTGCTATGAATTCTACTTTTTATGATACTAAAATAGCTACTCCAGTTTTACTTGGAATAGTTTTTAGCATGGTATTTTTTTTACTCTTTTACCTTTAGCCTTCCTGTATCTTTATATTTAAAGTGAATTTCTTATAAATAGCATGTAGTTGCTTCTTGCCTTTTTACCCAATACGATAACCATTGCCTTTAAATTGGATATTTAGACCATTTACTTTTAATAAGATTATTGATATGGTTAGGTTTAAATCTATCACTTTACTAGTTTTTATTATTTGTCCTATTTGTTTTCTCTCTATCTCTGCCTTCTTCTGAATTAATTTAGTAGTTTTTATAATTCTATTTTATCTCCTTGATTCGTGTATTAGCTATAACTCTTTCTGGATTTTTTTTTTTTTTTGGTCTGTGTTTATTTGTTTGTTTTCTGTAGTGGTTGTTTTAGTGTTTATTGTATATATTTTCATAGAATCAGGGTGCTTTCAAACAATACTATCATTCTTCTCATGTAGTATAAGAATTTTATAGTAGTATACTTCTATTTCTCCCTTCTTACTGTTGTTGGCATGCATTTCATATATACACGTATTATAAACAATACATTGTTATTATTTTTGCTTTAAACAGTCATTTATTTTCTGAAAAAAATTTAAAATTAAGAAAAAATTTCTTTCATATTCATCCATATATTTGCCCTTTCCAATACTCTTTATTCTTTTATTTAGATCTGGTTTCCATCTAGTATTATTTTTCTTATGCTTAAAAGAGTTACTTTAATATTTCTTGGAATACAGGTACTTTTGGTAATGAATTCTTTTAGCTTTCATATTTTTTAAAAACTCTTTATTTATCCTTCATTTCTTCAAAGGTTTCTTTCCCCCCTTAAGTTGACGGGTTCCTCTTTCTCCTGTACTTAAAGATGTCTTTTATATTTCATTGTCTCTGAAGAAAAATTTGCTGCATCCTTATCTGCGTTTTTCTATGTATAACATGTCTTTCTATTCTAGCTGATTTAGAATTTTGTCACTATTTTAAGCAGTTTGATTTTGGTGTATCTCATTGTTTTCTTCCTGTTTCTTCTACTTGGGCTTTGTGGAGCTTCTGGGATTTGTTTGTTTCCAGTTTTTATAAACTTTGGAAATTTCTCAGCCATTATTTATTTAAATATATTTTTCTGACTCTCCTCACCTTCTCCTTCTCTTTTTCTGAGATTCTAATTACATGTATGTTAGGTTGCTTAATATTGTCTCCCAACTCACTAGTGCTCGATTCATTTATTTTCCTTTCTTTGTTTTATTTTGGTTATTTTCTACTGTTATGTCTTCAAGATCACTAATTTGTTCTTCTTCAGTATCTAATTGTCTGTCAATCTCAATTAGTGTATTTTTCATCTTAAAAAAGTATGATCTGGCTATCTATATATCTGTATGTACATATGTATGTATGTGTGTATCTATGTCTGTAAGTATGTATGTGTGTATCATGTCTTCTCGTCCTGCTCACTCTTCTCTACTTTCCTAAACACATGAAGTATATTTCTAAATGGCATTGTGATATCCATCTCTACAAATTCAATCATCCATGTCATTTCTAGGACTGTCACTATTGATAATTTTTGCTTCTTATTATGGGGCTTATTTTTCTGCTTCTTTGCATGTATAATAATTTTGTATTAGATGCCAGACGGTGAATTTTAATTTTTGGAATTCTGGACTATTCTTCTCCCCACCCCTTTAAATATACTGGAATACTGGGGCTTTGTTCTAGGATGGAGTTAGTTTATTTGAAAACAATTTGATTCTTTTAAGACTTGCTTTTAGGCTTTGTTAAGGAAACCAGAAGAGTCCTTAGTCTAGGACTAATTTGGCCTATTACTGAGGCATTACCATTTTAAGAACTCTATTCAATTCCCCATGTATTGAAAAGTTTTTCAGCCCTACTGTTTGGAAATCAAACTATTTCCAGCCCTGTGGGGTCTCTGAGGTTTGCTCCACTTGCTCCATTTCAGCAGTTCTTTCTCCACTTTTGATAGTTTTCTCATGTGAATGTGTTGATGAGTACTTAGCTGAAGGCACACGGGAAACCTCTATTGATCTCCAGGGCTTGCTCTTTCTAATTGCATGGCTCTCTTCCCCCTGGTACTCTGCCATTGTGAATTCTAGCTTCTTGGCCTCCTAAACCCTGAACTCTATCTCCTATACCCAGTGAGACAGGGGTCTATATTCTCTATCCCACTCTGCAACCTAAAAACTGCCTCCATGCAATAAGCTGAAAGAGTGATAGGGCTTACCTCATTTGTTTCCCTCCTTTCAAGAATCATGTCCTGCCTGCCTATTTTCTGATTTCTGAAAACACTTGCATATATTTTGTCCGATTTCTTTTTTGAGTTGTTCCAAAGTTGACAAAATTTCTGTGGAGAGTAGTCACTGAAAACAAACGACGTCTGCTGACATCTGTGCCTACAGCTTACCCTATATCTAAATCCAACTTATTTGAAACTTTTCTGAGAATGTTATTTTTCTGACCTAATCCTTTCCAAAGTTATTAATAAGATTTCTGATTGGGAAGATGAGTGTGTCTGTATAAAAATAGGACAAAATAGAGATATGAACAGAAAAATGAGGTGTAAGAATTTACCTCCTGCAGTTTTACTTTTAAGGACTTCTACTCAAGTATAGTGGTACCATGTACTCTAGTTTGACAGTTGAGAAATTATGATAGTATAATTCTATCCTTTAGCTCTTCAGCTTAGCATCCTCTGCTATCTTTGATTTGAAAGTCAGTGACAATATCTATAAACACTAGAGGCTTTATCACCAGGACAGGGGGCTCACAATCCATTATGGATTAAACACTTATATTTATTTCTTATTTTTATTCATGGGCCCTCAAGTAGGTGTTAAATGATACAAAAATGGTGGGGTTTTTTATCTTGGTATGTCTATCACCTCAAGAAAAACCAAAGTTCAGTACCACAGAACATATCTCTGATTTTCATATCTATTCTTCTGCAAAATTTCTAGAAAATGGCTTTGCAATGCCTTGATTCTTTTACGGGATTTTTATCATATGATCATCCCAAAGGAAAAAAAATGTGCCTCAGAATTGCTTGATTCTATATGTCAGTTCCAGGAGGACATACATTTGTACCATTGTGAGTAGAGAATAAAAATTATCATTCTGGGGCCACTTCCTAGGTTTCTCATTATTATGTACTTATCCCAATGTTTATATTTAATTTTTGCTCTTATTTTACCAAGGATAGATGGGGTCCCTGCATCCTGAAAACAAAATGCATACATGTCTACTATCCATATGGGATGGAAAGCTAGAAGTATCAATAAGAGATCAAATTTAAAAAATAAAACCAGTAATCTTTTGGTTAAGATGCAGTATTTTCAAATATTTAAGAAACAATAATTGTTGAACAAATCATGCTCTCTTCAATTTATGTGATATTATCTATCTTTAAGAAGTAATGTATTATTTCCCAATATATAGCAAAATTGGCACAGTCTTTCCAGATTCCTGTTTATAGGAAGATGAAATTCAAGGTTACTAAAACTTGACTCAATTTAGGCTTCACTTGTGATTAGATCAGGACATTTTACTATTATAATACTTGAATTCAAAAATTATAGTCTTGGACTGGCTAAACTATTGGTAGTTCTGAAATAAATCAACAATTCTAAGTTCAATAATAAAATTCTCCTGTCCCATCGAGACCGACGATTCAATAATCCCACAACCTTTTCACTGTCCTCACTCACCTCATTTTCTCTCCATTTTCCTTACCCAGGGACAATGTTTTCACATTTTAGCATGCTCCTTCAACCCCCTTTGTCCACTCTGGCTTAATTACATTCACCTGACGAAACTGCACCCTTTCTTGAACCTAAATCCCTGTCTTTTCTGTTCTTGAATTAACATAAACTGATGTGTCTAGAAAAAAAGAAAAACACATGACTTATTAATTAGTCTAACTTTAAAATTCATATTGACTAACCTCAAATGGCCCCTAGGTACTTTCCAGATATCTTATTATATCCAACATGCCATTATTATTTTTAAATTTGTAAATCACTTCCTATTTCACTGAGAAAATTGAATCAGGAAAAAATTTCTGTAATTTCTCACTACTACATTTACCACATACTTGAATCTTTATCCATATACTTTTCCTGCTTGTTTGGTATTATGGATAAAGTATGCATACTTTTGTGTGAGTCCAACTCCTATACTTATCTACTAGGTCCCATTTCCTTTTCCTTATTCAGACATCACAACAGCAATTCTATACTTCCCTTTGGCATCATCACTTTTTCTCCCTTTTATCAATCATTTCTATCAGCATTCAAAAGTGCCAAAATTTTTTCCAACTTAAAAAAATTTCCTGATTGTATGTCCCCCTCATGCTAATGCTTTATTTCTTTTCTCCATGTATAACAAACCTTCTCAAAAGAACTGTTCACATGGGCTATCTCTAATTATTCGCCCTTTATCTTCTATTAAATCTATACCAATAAGTCTTCCTCTCTGCCCCATGATAGGCTCTGGTCAAATTTACCAATAACCCCATGTTGCTAAATCCAATGGTATGGGTCCCAGGCCTGGTTGGTCCCAGGTCTGCCTGTGATCCGGGCTCATGGCTAGGGATAGGACTTTGGATTTAGAATGTTGCATGGATATAGTAGGGCGCCTACACCTAGCTTATGTAAGCACGATTCAGCTTACTTTGTCACGCATGTATGGCAGAATGCCGCTATTGTTCTCTGACATATATAAAGCTCATGGGTTCCCCTAGCACGAAGTGCACTCTCTGCAATAAAGATTGGTGCCTGCTGTTTTATTCTCATGTTGGTTCCTCGTGCATTCTTTCAACTGGGTGTCTCACCACCGAAACCTTCCCTTCTCCATCATCTCAACGCTGACAAATGGTTAACTCTCAGAATCCATTTGTATCACCTCTCAGTACCATTTGACATAGTTGATCATTTCATTTTCTTTGAAACACTTTTGTCACATGACTTCAGGATGCAACCTTCTTTTCATCTTTCTACCTTACCAACACATTCCTCGATCTCCCAATAAACCCTCTGGGGTTCTTGAGCCCTGTCTTTGGGACTCTTTTATGCTTTACCTATACTCATCTGTAAGACAAACACTTCCAAAATTTATATCTCCACCCTGGACTTTCATCTAAAGTCCAGATTTATATACCCAGCTGCTTACTAAACATAACCATTTGGGTGTTTTATAAGCATCTCGGACTTTATAGTTCCAAAAGTAAACTCCTGAGCTTCATCTACAGTCTTTTCCACCTGAGTAAATGGTAAATCTATTCCTTGGCTCAGATCAAATTTTGGAAGTCATCTTTGACTTCACTTATTGATACATACCTTATATCCCTTCCCTCAGTAAATCCTTTTGGCCTTACCTTCAGAATACATCCATATTCCAGAAGATTACCACAATAGAGCTACCCATAGTGTGCAGCATTACCGCTCTCTCAAATGACTGTAATAGTCTTATTACTTGCTTCACCATTTCTTCTTTTGTCCTCCCACTCTAAGCTCTGTACAGCTGCTAAAGTGATGCTCTTAAAACTTAAATTAGATCATGTTCCCCTCTTTACTCAAAATCCACTAATGACCTGCCCTTTCACTCAGAGTAAAAGCTGAAGTCCTTACAATCACCTTGGATGACCTCATGGCTTTTTTTCATTACATCCTTCAGCAATTTTCAAATGTCAGCTCCACAGTTGGGCCTTTGCTGACCACGTGATTAAAAACTATAAAAGATCCCCTAAGTACTGGCACTGCTCATTTCTCACCAATATATTTGTTTCCAAAGAACATACCACAACATTTCATAACATTATTTTATCTATTTACTTTTTATTGTCTGTTTTTTCTTTCAATAAAAGGTGAACTCAGTGTAGCAGGCCTTTTCCCTTTTCATTTTTTTTCCATGTTGTAATTTTAGCACCTAGAGCAGTACTTGGTACTTAATCATATTTCTTGAAAGAATGAAAGAAATGAGGCTTTTTTAGAAACTGAACAATAGACTGTTTTCAAAAAATACCTTTATAATACAGAATAGTATAAGCTGTATAAATATCATATTTTTGTTCATACTTCTGAATATTCATTTGTTGTTAACCAAATTAAAACATCAGTTGTCTACTTCAGTAGTGATGTTGATAAAGGCACATGAGTTGATGTGTGTTGTGTTCTTCATTCACCACCCCTGCCTACAATGTACCATTGCTTTGCTTCAAGATTCCTAGTAGCTCCAAACACACACACATACACACACACACACACACACTTTTTATACTTAGGCACACCTATCTGTCTAATATAGTTCACATTACTTCTCACCCAGGACCTACCATTTCTACAACTCTTTTTCCTGTCTCCAAGAGTACTGTGCTCTATTTACGCCTAAGCTATCAGCTATGAATTTCCCTCATATTGAATTCCCTGACATTTTCCACCTGTCTTAGAAAATGCTCACTGTTCTCTTCGACAAATGCAGCCAGTACTGACTTGCATCTTCTTGCTATACTTATAAACATGATTATTTGTATCATTCATGTAACATTTATCCATGAAGTATGTGGCTCCATGGTCTTTCTACAACATCCACCTGAAAAAGCTAATTCTGACTGAATTTAACTACCTATCTTTGAGTTTTTGCACTTAATACTGAGCACTGGTGCGGATAAACTTACAACCTAGCAGATTAATGCTACTCTAAATTCATGATATCCAAGTTCAACTGGGCTGCCATTGATTTCCTAATTAGTTCTCACTTCCATTTCTTCACAACAGCTATTTTCAAATTTCACCCTTCTTAAATCTCTGTTCCTGCCAGTTTTCTTCTCACCCTTTAGCATATGTCCTAGCCTCCTACTTCAAAAAGAAAATAGAAACTTACAAACAACTCTCTCAGTTTGATGACCAAAGCAGTTTATTTACACCTGTACTTCTCTTCTTTTTCCTCTCATTTTGGTGTATGAACTGACAGTCTAATGCTAATCTCTCCACCTGTGCTTTTGATCTCCATTCTTTTCACCTTTTCAGTATTCCCACTCTACAAAAGGGGGAGATTCCTTCTCCTCTAGCTTGAACATCATTATTTTTGGCTTCCTTTCCATCAGTACTAAATGTGCTTGTGTTGCCTAACTTTAAAGCAACCTTATCTTGATCACATTATTCTCTAGACGCCACCTCTTTTATCATCCTTCTTTCATAGATATAGACTTTGAAGGTATTGACCTTCTTTGTGGTTATTCTTCTCTTCTTACTTATTCCTCGACCCACTGTATTTTACCTTCTGTGTTTCCCACTATACTGGAACTGTTACTCTAAATCTTAGGATGAAGTCTTAATTTGTAGCATAATTCATGAAATTTAAAAGCCTGCTTTTTGATCCCTACCTCTAGTTATGCCTTCCTCAGTGTTCTCATGCCTACCCTTATCCTCTCCTTACACCATGCACCATGGCTTCTACTAAATCTTAGAACATATACCAAGATCTCTCCTCTGATCTTAGGGATTTCATATGTTTGTGAATTTGGCTACATTTGGCAAGGGCATCTATAGAATCATTTGAGAGGATAATCTTTAAAAAAACAACTCACTTGAAATAGACACTGATGCTCCTTCATCAAATTTTTGTCTTGTTTTTCATGTGACTTGTGGTATCATTAATACCCCTTTGGAAGATAGTAAATTTCAACAAGACCTCGTATAGATTCCACACTTAACATCACTTTCTTGAGGAATGAAATTCAGTACAATTTTAAAAAATTATTATTAAATATAAATCTAGTGACTTTTTTTTTAGTTTAGTGAAGCAAAATGTTTTATTTCAAGCTATCAAAAAACATTACCAAAAAACCCCAAACAGTTTTAGTTTTATGCCATACAATACATGAAATATAATAATGTAATATATGATATAAAAAAAAAAAACAAAAAAAAAACAAAAAAAACCCCAAAAAACACTCAATACATGACATATAATAATGTAATATATGATGTAAAAAAAAAACAAAAAAAAAACAAAAAAAAAACCCAAAAAACACGGTAGCAAGAATTCTGAGTCTTTTCTACACAGAAGTAGCTAATTTCTAATTTCCCTTGAGATTTTACAAGCCATGTGACTGTTGACACTGACAAGTGGTGATCCAATGGCATCGCATAACTCATAGGCCCAGTGTAACAACTGGCGAGTACATCAAGTGGTCAGAAGGAATGACAATGCTGAACACTTCTACTCATTAGACAGCATGATAGCTAGTATTATAAGGGAGCACACTTTATTTTGCACAGAATTCTTGCTTTTCTTCACCCTGTACCCAATATATCAGTATACCCTGTTTCTCTACCTTCAAAATATATCCAGAATCTTACTATATCATATCTATGACCTCCTTGGCTACCTCTCTGGTTCAAGTAACCAGCAACCTGGATTCCTGCAACAGCCTCTTAACTGGTCCCCCTCCCTGCTCTACCTTTGTCCTTCAAGTGTCTATTCTCAATTCAGCAACCAAGTGATATTTTTAAAATTTAACTTAGCACTCTTCATTCCTCTATCAGAAAACCTGCAATAGCTCCCTAACTAACTCAGAATCACAGCCAAAATCCTCATCTTGACCTCCAAAAACTCTACTCTACCTGGCCCCATTCCCCTCTGAACCTATCTCCCACTCTCCTTTTTTCTTATTTGCTCCAGCCATGAAAGACTCCTTAATGGTCCCTAAATGCTCCAAGAATTTTTTCAACTGAGGGACCTTCCTCTAGCTGGTGCTTCTATCTGGAATGCTCCTTTCCCAGATATTATCTTGGCAAATTCCCTCACTTTATTCCAGAATGCAAATTCAAATCTCATCTCCTCAGGGAGGTTTACTTGAGCATCCTCAAGTAAACCTTTTTTTACTTTTTTACTATTGCTGTCTGCACACACCCCTACCTTATTACTGATCCTCTGTACTCTGCTCTACTTTTTTTTCTTTTTACCATAGTACTTATGTACATCCATGTACTATATTAATTACAGGTACTGTCAACTTAGCCTATCATACTCCTATCATATTCCTATTATACTATGGTAACAAAAGAAATCAATCACTTACAATGATATTTTAGTTCTAAGGACTGACTGAGACCGTACTTAGTGTTATTTTCATTCTGAATGTTCCATGCTAAATTGCCTTTCTCCTTGTAGAGAGAAAAGAGAGACAGCAGAAGCTTCTCCTTGGAAATAACACCCATCATCCCCACTGACATTTCATTAGCTGAAACAAGTAATATGACCAATTTTGAGGTAAAAACAAAAGAAAACAAAACAAACATAGGAAATAAAATCCTTTTACAGAAAGAGGCTTAATACTAGTTAATGTTTATTATTCATTGTCTGTTTCTTCTACTAGCACTCCAAAGGCAGAATTCTTTTTCTGTATTTCTTTCTTTTTTTTTTTTAACATTAAGTACCTAGAACAAAGTTTGGCATATGGTAGCTATTAAGTAAAATTTTATTGAATGAATGAATGAGCAAAGTATACTTTATGATATGGTTTTGCATTTCATAACCATCTAAAGTCTTTTAGAGTTGCCATGGTTAAGGTGATTGCTATCTCTCTTATTTTAAAAATAGGCTTATATAACAATTAACTTATTGTTGATAGCTAACTTCCAGTGAGTATATAAGAATGTGATGGAAGATAATGAATAACATTTCAATGATCAGGGGATGAGGGATCCATAGTTGGTTCTGTAGCTTTGTAACTGGCTGTTTGGCCTTGGACATGTTTCCTTTGCTAACAGAACCCAAAGAGGGCATATTATGATTAGTCTAAGTCAATAATGGCACTACTTTTCTTATCCCTTACAGAGATTGTTCTGGGATTATTTCTTAAAGAGAAAATTCTTCAGATTTTCTAAAGGACATCTGAGAATTAATTTCTTCTCTAATGAAAGAAAGAGTTGTATAAAGAGAATGTCTTTTTTATCTCTCTTCTTCCTCTCTTCCAACTTGAATGCTATTGGGTGATTATGATATACCTGGAGCTATGGCAGCTATTCTGTGACCATGAGGTGATAAACATGAGGGATGAAAATAAATACATGGAGAATGAAGAATTAAAGAAATAGAAATAGTCAGTGTCCTTTATCATATCGTTGAGCTGCCAAAACAACCATTTAATCATTGGCCTACAGAATTTTTGTTAAGTAAACAATGCATGAGTAAGCAGTGGTTCAAGACACTGTAATTTATATTTTGTTCTGGCAGCTAAATGTATCCTAACTGAGACAGATCAGTTGAGTAAAAAAAAGTCATAAACAAATATTATAACATCTCATAATATTAGAAAAAATCTTAAATATCTGAGGAATACAGATTAAAAGAGTAACTTTGGCATATTGCCAGTATATTTGCTATGGTCAAAACGCTAAATGTAAACTGATTTGACGAAATATTTATGAAGAAAAACTTTAGAAAATAATTGACTTGATTTTTTATGTACGTTGACCCAGAGAAGTAGTTTGGATATTTTTTATTTCTCAACCAGCGCTTTTAAAATCACAGATTCAGTCATAAATTGAAACATTCCATCCCATGGTTTATCACCATATTAATGTAGAAATACAAAATATATAGTAATTATTTTACTGTTCACCTAGCATACAAGCTTACTTTGAAAGGACATAGTACTAATTTAGAGCTAAATATGGTTTTATAATTTTATAGACAATGGGACATACCTTTGGAAGCATCTGGCAATTAGTATGGGACTTTGGGTATTAATGTATCACCTGTGAAAAATGGAGGTGTGCTTCAAATTCAGGAAGACTTTGTTGTTGCAGAAGGAGATGTAAAAACTTGGAGAGCTATGTTTGCTCCTATGGAAAGATAAGTCAGTGACACAGGCTAGGAAATAAATGAGATTCCTATTGAATTGAAGGTGTATTAATTATGAATTAATTTGATAGTAAATAACAGAAAATTGTATTACCATGGCTAAACAAGGTTTTATTTGTTGCATGAAATAGGAAGTTAAAAATGGGGAACTCCGGGTTGCCATGATAGTTTAGTGATGCCATGAGAAACTAGAGTTGTTTTCATCCTCTGCTCTCCCATTCTTATTATGCATTTATTAGCCTTTATATTTTCTGTCTTAGAGTTGAGAAGCGAATTTTGCATTTTCTGTTGACATTCCTGGATAGCATTAGATTTTGAGGAAGAAAACACTAGGACCTTCTGATGATATCTCATTGGCCAGAACTGTGTCACAATCCTACCCCTGGCAGCAAGGTAGAGTGGGAAACTGAGTATTTTAAATGCCTAGCCTTTATAGTAGAGTAATACAAGGGTGAAAAGAATCACAAATGAGTTCTGGAGACTCAATAAAGATTGTAATTATATGAAAAATAGTTATTATTATTTATGGTCTCTTTTGTCTGGAGCTGAGAAAGTTCTTATGGATTTTCATAAATACAGAGAGAAGAAGCATCTCTTTCTACCTTTCCATTCTCATTCTCCATGACTACAATCCACCCTCTTCCTCCATTTCTCCTATATAAACATTATCCATCTTCAGAATCTTCAGAATTTGTGGTGTTCCATGCAGCATGAAAATGTGGGGCCCTAATCAAGGATCAAAAAGTTAACCTCCCATTGTGATAGAACCACCACCCCAACTCATGCTGATAGGTGACCCACCAAGTGACTGCAACCTCTGTGCTGGGACGTACCTCACATCTTGACCAGGGGTGGGTGAGAAGCCCCCACCAAGCTGCCAGTGAATGTGTCTTTCCTGACTCTTTCAGTTCTTTCTATTCCCAGTTGTGCCCTGTGTGTTATCATGATTCCCTAGCTTGCTGGCAAGTTTTTTGGGTGGTCACAGCTGTGCCTTACACTGTTCTTAGTTTCACCCCAGTGCTGAGCTTCTGGTAGATCCCTGACACATTATTAGTTGTTCTTGTCCTTTGTCTTTACCGCGGCAGGGGAATTCTTAATGGTAGTCACAATCCTGCTATCCAGTGGCCAGTAGTGAAGTCCTCCCCTACTTTGTAGAGATAAATGTTTGGCACGGAGAATTTTCTGAAGGTCTTCACCATGCTCAGGACAATGTTCTCCCTGGGGATTCCATGGCCAAGGCTTCATTGGGAGCTTAAAGGCAAATGCAGCATCCTCACTTCAAGTAGGATGGTGGAGACAGATTCACATTCTCTGTCTCGGCTTTAGACTTAGTTTCTTCTTTAATTCCTATTATAAGCTGGGATCTGATGTGTCTACCCTCTGTGCAGTGTCACATTCAGAGAAATACCTCAGCAATCAAAAAGTAATTAAAAGCAATTCCACCTTTACTGATATTTTGTGAAGAAGGTCCAAGGGATTTAATACATAATTCATATCAATATTCTCATTCTCTGCTGCCGCCCCCTACAACATCCTACAACAACTCTTACAGATGTACATTTTGTTTGGCTCTTGGAACCTTCACTGTCTCCCTCACCCTATTAAAGCATCTCTTTTGTTTTCCTTTGCGTGTAACTGTGAATTCCCCTGATTGCCCCACTCCAGTGATATTTCCCCTACCTGACAAGATGCATAGAAAGGCCCAGAGACCTCTCTGACCGGCTCAGAATCTCCCTTCAACATTTGGAGAGACACAGAGACCTAAAAAGCAATGAGAAACTTCACTTTTGGGGGAGAAGATTGAAACCTTTATAAAAGAACATCTTTTAAATCCTCATCTCTCTGAGAATCAGTGCCCATGCCTGCCTGGACTTTTTCCCTCAGACAAGGAAGAGATCCGTCTCACTGAGTACACACAGAACTGTGCTCGGGGGCAGAGAGCCAAAATTGGTTTCTGTTTATCATGGGAAAAAGCTCAAGGTACTTAGTTTTAAGCTGCACTGAATCTAGTATCATTCATCTGTTTATGTTCTTTTAAAAAAGGCTTTAAAAATTCAGTGCAGAACAACAACAACAAAAAAGCAAATTGTCCTTTGATTCCATAATGGCTTTTATTCCCCAGAACTGCAGTGTGCAAATAAAGAAAAGCAAATTATGTTCTGAATTAAACTTGCTTCAGCTAAGCTGAGTCACCTTTGACGTTCCATTTTTTGAACAGAGCCGGCCGCACATCTAGAGCTATTTTGAAAGATGTCACATACAAACCTGTGAACTTTGGGATGTTCTACTTCAGACAAGTCATCTAAAGGAAGGTAACTGAGCTCAATTTACTCATATATTTCCCTAGGCTTCAGTGCCCTCCCAAATCTATTAGTATCTACAGTAACATCCAGAATATTAAAGTACGATCATTATGGATGCAGGCCTCTCTGGTCCTCTTGGATGCACCACAGATGGCAAGATGCAATCAGAGGGGGAAGATAAATGCATTAAACTTCTCCTTGCATATATCCCATGGTAGGGAGATAAGCAAATGCTGAGCAGTTTTTAGTAAACAAGTTCAGAATGCTTCTTAGGATTTCAAATAGCCAAACACAAGCAAGAGCCTATGGCCCTAAGAAATAGGTCCTCTGTAGACTCAGAAAGAATGCTAACCATGGGAAGTGAGCAGACAACAATACAGAATGTATACAATCAACATTAAGTAGGAGACCTAAACATTAGTATTCGACGTTTCCATGTTCTTTCGATAGAATTTATTTTTTCAATGAATGTTCAATGTAAAGGTGTCCTTAGGGCTGCTACTGATAGTATATCTCAGCCTGAACTCCCAATCTTTATAGGAAGGGTTTGGGGAATCAACCTGAAGAGAAGGCAAATGCAGCTAAAACATGTATCTGGAAACTGTTCATTTACAGATACACTAGTTTTATTTAGAAAATGCAAATATCTGGGCTATCTCGGAGAGTGCTAATAGGGATTTTTTTTGAAATAGGGAAGCTGGATTGTACGCTTCCAAGCCACACCTGCCTTGGTGCTATATCTACTTAGAGTCTAACCTTTCAAAAAGTGAAGTTATCATTCCAAAATATTTCTGAGAAAAATACTCACTTTAAATGATTGGAAACAAAACTTCAGAGGAAGCCATGGAATCAACTGGATACCTCTGATTTTTTTGGAAGGTTAAAGGAGGCTGTTTGGTATATGGCTTGGGGCATGGATTTTAGTCAGATGGACTTGTTTTCAAATTCCACTTCTACTGTTTATTTGTCGTTTGATCTTGGGCAAGCTATTTTACCTCTTTCTCAGATTCTTTATTTGTAAGTAACTTACTGCCTACAGTTCTGTGGATCAAGATGATGTATGCATAGTTCCTAAGATAATGCTTGGCACCTTCTAGGTGCTTCGAATGGTTGTTATTATTATTAATATCATCATCAATGTTTTTGTTATATCGAAACAATCTCTGCTTCCATGTATTGCCCCTGAATGTATTATTCACATTCGTTGACTCCATAGAAAATAATTGAGTCTTTGTCTTGAACCAGGCCTTGTCATAGGTCATAAAGACACCATGTTGAGAAGCTGAAGATCTGGCAAAGTAGAAGGACTTGCACATGAATTTCTAACAATAACCTGATAATTATGTACAAAGTGTTAGGGGTGCACTGAAGAGCAGGCGCTATACCTTGAATACTGACTGTGAGGAGTAGGGTAGGTTTTGTAGAAGAGATAGCATATTTAGCTGGTTCTAAAGAGTGAATAGAAGTTCATTAGCTAGGGGAGAGAAGGGGGAGCAGAGAATTCCAGAATGAGAGAAAGAATAGTGTGTGTAAAGAAAAACACATTTAGAAGCACAAAGTTCCTTGGAGTGATTAGTCATAGGGAAGCAAAGCATAGGTTTAAGGAAATGGAGATGGTTGGGGTTGGGAGAGGAGAGGAGTAGCAGGATATGAATATGAATTATAGTCAGAAACCTTGTAAGGTTGACGGGTTCACGCTTATTCTGTGAGCACTGCGAGGCTACTGGGAGGTTTTTAAGCCGGAAAATGTCACAGTAAGATTTGTGTTTTGGAAAGATAATTCTGGGATGTTGTGAAGGGTTTATGTGGAAGAAATATGAGATGAGATGCAGGCACACTAATTAGAAAATTATTGCAATAAGGAGGCATTTTAGGGCAGAGGCAGTAGAAATAGGACGAAGGTGTATTTCAGAGATAGAAAGGCAGGACTCTGAAGTAAAAGTATTCATCCCTCACCACAGTTTCTTTTCAGATATGCTAAAACCATTGTTTTGAGTTTTCTGAATATTCCCTTTATCAAACCAAACATTTTCTACCCCTTTGTTTCAATTTGGAGATGCTTCGTCTTCCCTAGCATACTTTTTGTGAGCAATATAAATCTATCATTTTTCTCCTTTAAAATGAGGTGCCTGAATTAAAACCCACACTTCAAATGTAGACTCATCACCCCCCACAAATAAGACACTATACATCTATTAATTGATTATAAAATGGCATTATCTTTTTAAAAGTCTTGTCATAATCAGCATCTTTTGAACTTGCGATTGACTAATACTTGCAGATCTTTTTGCTTTAACTTTTGTTGTGCTACCTTTTAGCATTTGCTTTGCAAGATTTCCACTCATCCACATAATCTGATGTTTTGACAGAATGAATTAGTTGGGCAGGTATCTAGGAAAATCCCTGGAAGATTATATTTTGAAATAGCTTATGTTGCTAAATAAGCGAGAGTGATTTATGAATAACCACACAGCTGTTTGGTAGCTTTTGGTGTGGACTTCTATAGAGCAACTCATGATTTAAAACATTGATCTTAAATTTGGAGTCTAAGGTGCCCAGCCCTGGAATCCTCCCACCCCCATTCCAGACAAGCTATTTTACAGATGAGGTATTGGGGGGAATGGGGAATCTATCTGAAAAAAGTACACTTAAGCCTCATTTGATTCACAGATCATCAACGAATTCACTCATTATTTCCCATTGGCCTAAATCATATGTACACATATAAGATGGTATAATGATAGTCCACGTGAAAAAAATCTAAATATTTTTGTTGACAAAGTCATAATGTGCTCTTGGACGGATCATCTTCTCTGTGTCTTAGGATGACAATGATAAAAATAATAATATCTCATGGGATCATAAAGAGGATTAATTATATTTGTAAGATAACTAGAATGCTGCCAGGCTTATAAAAACACTATATAGTAAGCACAACATAAATGTTTGTTAACTAAATAAGTATCATTTTCTCCCATCACTACCACAAATTTAGGCAGCCAGCACCCCCGCAGAGAAGAATGAACATCTCTCTCATAATTTTTGTTCTCTAGCTTACCCTCAGCTGAATAAGAATATTAAATTATTCATCAAGAAACATTTATTAAGCACCAACTATATCACAGACACTGTGTTTAACTTGTGCTTATACAAGATTACTAAGACATGATCTTCGCTTAAAAAGTTTAGAGTCCAGTGGTTTTAAAAAAATGCTTAAACCACTAACTATAGTACAGGCAATAAGAACAAATTAGTGGCTTCAAATCTGTGAAGTTATTATAAGTGCTTGGGCATCAATATGTACTCACATATTTTCTCAAAAATGATGGATATTAGAAGTACGATCATTGTATGTGGTCAGAGATTGGGGAATGTAATCTGTCTTATCCTAAATATAAGTCCTTAAAAACATAGCCCTTGTCGATCTCTTGAAAGAGAGGAGAATTACTGGGTGCAAGTAACTAGAATATAGTGGGGATAATGCTAGTGCCAAATTAAAGGTAGGAAGTAATTAGGAGCGTAGTTATGCATTGTGGAAGTTATCTTTGCTAGACTGTTTTAGACATTGTCATCTCAAACCTTTTTTGCAATGAGATAATAAACATAAATATCATAACTTTATTCATATTTAACTGTGCATATTTGACACCCAAATCAATAAAACACCCTTTCCTATCTGTACCCTCCAGCACCCCACACATAAATCGGAAGTCAAGTGGCATTGTGAAAACATAGATCTTTCACTACCCTACTATGGTCATTGTAAATATTTTTCACCTTGCAGTCCTGGTCAGACTAGCTATGTGACATTCTTGCCTACTTATAGCTGAAGTCTAATTGTGCCTTTTCAAACACAGCAGAAGATGAAGCTGGTATAATAAGGCTGCATCCAACCGCTGTCCCATTTAGGGGAACTTAAACTGGTTTTATTCAGTACCATTCTTTTTCCACCATCATCCCTCCTTCTGCTGGAAATATAAGAGTTCTGGAACATTGCAGGTATGTGGCAGTGATGAACTGGACAGCTCAGGTCTGCAGGAACAGAAGGGTACCACATTTATTGGGACTTCACTGGGTGCAGTGGGTGCTGCCCATTAAGGCCAGGGCTCCCCTGCAGCAAATGGGAGGGCAGCCCCGTTGAAGCCTTGGCTGCAGGTTTTGGATCAACCTCACCGTAGCGAAGGCTGAATGTTCTGCAAATTACAATATGGTATCCACAGATCTTTGAACACACCAAAAATGTCCCTATTGGGAGTAATTTGGCTGAGACCTCTCTCATTACTGTGTGAACCCTGAAGGTTCACCACATTGCTAAAAATTCTTATTTTCTATCCTTCTCCTCTCAAATGCCTTGCCTCCATTTTTATGCTTTTGACTCAGAAGCTCCTAAAATAAATCATCTAATAGAATTTATGCATTTGAAAACACCAGAGAGATTAGCAGGCTATCTCTGCCTTCTGCCCTGGTAAACTTGAAGACGTGGCCCAGAAACTTTCTAACTACTTGAATGGAGATATTTAGGGGAAAGAAGAGATAGGTTGGGAAGGGATGAGGAATACAAACAAGAAAAAGAAAAATTAGGAAGCATTTCAAACAACAGCTCAATTATACATAGAGGCCTCCCATGTTATGTAGACTCTTTAGTAAGACTGCAGATATTCAACTGTCCCATTTTGGAACTTGCTGAGTTATCTTCGAGTGATTTTATCTCTCTAGGCCTCAATGGTGTCCTCGTCTGCAACTGAAGACAACAACATTCTTTCTCGTGGGTTGCCATGAGGATTAAATGAGCAAATATGGAACGAGCTTAGAAGCATGCACATGCGCACTCAAAACTCGAAATGTTTTATTGAGTTTTATTTCTTACTTAAACTCTGATAGAACTATTATTATAAGTGATCTTGTTTTTCAGACTCTCATATCTATAAGCCTCCAAAAATATGCTTTACCAATCCTAAAATTGCCAACTCTTAGAATAGATTAGACTAATAATCTTGTTATTAATATCTCATAAAAGGTTAGTGTTAAGGCTCTGTAAATGTATAGATGAAAGAAACTTTGGGACTGAACTATAGTTGTTAGGGCTGTAAAGACAAAGGGAAACTTCTCAGGTTTAGGGAAGAAGAGAAGAATTTGGAATGGGGCGGAAAAGAAATTTCAAAGGTGGGCCAATGGTGTAGAATCTCTTCCTTTGGCTTAAACTTAACCGCCTTCTAAATGACTTCCTTGCTGGCAGGTATCTTTTTACTTTTGTTTTGTTTTGCCTGCTTCTAATTCTATCAGAAGATATTTCCCATGGGAACATATTTCTGGCTATAAATAGGAAATCAACGGTAAAGCACGTTTCACTTTGCTTGACTTATCGATTCTATAAGACTAAAACTATTCATATATACATCTGGCCAGAGCAAAGGACACTAGGTGAGGAGTCTGGCTTGTTTCTTTCTAAACTGCCTTTTGTGGCCCTTTCAAATCCAACAGGGCTGAAAAGGAAAAGGGGCGTTCTCTAGCTTCACACAAACTCGCAGCCATTTTGATGACAAGAAAGCAGTGTTGCTTCCCAATGTGTCTTTGTTCGAGTGATAGCAGGCCCATTGAAACCTCCTGATGGAGCTCATTGAAAATAATAGGCCCCATTATTATCTTCACTGGCAATGCTGCCAGGAGAGCTTCAAAAACTGAAATAATGACAGCACATATTGGATGTACAGCAGAAAGGCAGAGTGTGATTATGGGCAATTTCTGGCTCTGTTCTACCCACCTCAGTGGATGATGAGGGGGTGGTGAATGCATGAGGAAGGGGTATTTCACCTCTATGCCCTTTTGGATGTTTGTATCTTTTGCACCTAAATGTTTTATCTTAAATAATTTCTAAAAGTAGAAATCAAATTTCAGAATCTCTCTAGAAACTAGAGTTTGGGTCCTTTAATTACTTTAATAAAATACTGTCATCTCTGGTTACTTGGTAGAGACTGCCACTGCAAAATTTATATGAAATTTCTAGTGAGAGACAGCAAATGCAGGAACACCAGGTGACCCAGGCCTCAAATGATAAAGGACGATTTCCAGATCACAAAGGCCTTCCTTTCCCCAGGTCACCTCTCTGCAACTCCCAATATACCCAGCAAATCTGATTTTCTGGAGTTGGGAGGAACAAATGGGAAGAGGGAAAAACCTGGAAGGGAAGAAGATATTAGTCCCCAGAAAAACACACAGGGCCAGCAACAGAACTATCAGGCTTTAAGAGATTACTGGGGGAAAACCTCCCCTGAGCACACAATGACAGTTGAGCAGGAAAGGGCCCCCTCAGGGGGAGAAAGAACTGTATTTCATTAAAGGGAGAAAAAAAGAGAGAATATTTGCTTTTTGGAAACCTTTCTTTTTGTCGCTTGTTATTATCTCTATGTTTTCAGAAATGAAATGTCTTAAAACCACCAACCAACACACACAGACATTATTTTTTTCATTTGAAACAACTCTAAAGAACACAGTGTGCCGTGTACATCACCCTTGGGGCTTATATTTAATATAAGAACAAGATGGTCTCCCTGCTTTCCTTGTGCCTGACTATAGCTGGGGAGAGGCTCGTGGCAGTAACAGCATCATCTGGCTGTTGAGGCAAAATGAGAAGTGACAAGAAGGAGAAGGATATCTAATAGAAACTGCCCATATATGTGTCCAGTGGTTGAAGCAGGCAGTTATATTCCTCCAGTTTTAGGCAGGGAATGCTAAGAAATCTCGAGGAGTTTATTGGAACTTACATCTATTTAAGAGGTATACTTTCTATCCCCGCCCCATCCTTCTTCCGGCATATGCTCTTCTATACTCAGTCTGGCATGTGAATGCTTCCTTCAAGGTACTCAGTCCAGGTGACAATGTTATTTTATTTGAGAAATGTTACCCCTTAGGAAACATGCACCAATATACCTTACCAGCATGCATGATCACACACACACACACACACACACACACACACACACACACACGAATGCCACACATGGCCCCATCTTTAGTCACACTAAATCACAGAGAGGGCTGAACCAGCAAAAGGCAAGTGATGATTCTCTGGGTTTCTTGGCGTCTGCAAAGCCTGGTGCTGGGTGAGTCCCTACACCTTTACACATCCATCTCTGCAACTAGATTAGTTGCAGACTAGTCTAGAGACTCTTCAGAGAGGTGACAGTTCTATCTCCATACCTGACACCTAATGGATGCTCCAGAGACACTTCGGAATGAAACTGTAAACCACATATAAAAATCATTACTACTAAAAAATAAAATATGAGGTTTTAAGGAAAAATTACATTTCTTGTTTATAGCTTCTTAAATTATGTAATTTTTTTTTTCTAAAATCACTTACAAGTAGAATTTAAGGCCAGAATTTCATTATATTTATTAAACTCTGTCTTATTCCCTTCAGCTTTCCATAGGAAAATATCAGAGACCAAGTAGTTTATAAACAACAGAAATTTATTTCTCACAGTTTTGGAGGCTGTGAAGTCCAACATTAAGGTGCCAGAAAATTCAGCGTATGGTGGACCTACTTTCTGTTTCAGAGACAGAGACTTCTTTCTGCAAGGAACAAGGGGCTGGGTAGCTCCACGGGATCTCTTTTAATCTCTTTTAAAAGGGCGCTCATCCCATTCATGAAAGCTCTACCCTTGTGACCTAATCATCTCTCAGAAGTCTTTCCTCTCAAGAGCATCATCTTGGGGGTTAGGATTTCAACATGTGAAATTTGGGGAAACACACTCAGACCACAGCAAACTATCATGTAATATTTCTTCTCTTCCCTTTGACTCTGGTAAGGTACTTTACTCTCAAACCATTTCACTATTACAGGTACCTTCCCCCGAATTATCTTTCTCAACGGCAATTAGTCTTCTTGTCTACCATGCTTGTTTTGTCCTCTTGTTTTATTATGGGGAGGGTAACGCTTATTTTTTACCTATTTTCCTATTTATGTGTTTGTATGTTTATCCTTTATGCAAAAGGGCTGACTTGATGAGAAAACGTCTTAACAGTCGATAGGAAATAATTGTAAAAAGGGTCCCACTTTTCTGAGGCCTTCAGTTTTTCAATATTTATTAAAGTTTAGTCCAAGAATAACTTAAATGAGATCGTTGATCATTTAAAACACAGATTTTAGGCTCTACCCCAAATGTTCTAAATTGAAATCCTCAGGGATGGGCTCCAGTAGTCTGCATTTCCAGGATTCTGTTCAGCTGGGAACATCACAGATGGTTCTTATCCACACAAGTAAGAACAGCTAGATTCAGGCCTCAGAAAGCATAACTAGACCCATATTTCTGGGTGAATTTCACAATTATATCTTCCAAACAAAATGAATAAGTGTTGTATCACTCTCAAAAGCAATCTCTCAATACTGCACTGTGCTTTCTGCTCACAGCATAAATAATAGTATTGAAGAGCTTTCCAATGCCATAGATTTTGTTTTAAGGGGCTGGAGGGAAGATATGGCACAATGTTTCAGATAATGTGTTTCCATTCTTAGGGCATGTCCTACTGTAGAGCTGGCTGTGAAGAAAAATCTGCTGCATGTTCAATAGCGCAGTCTATTGTAGTACAAACAAAGCGCCAACCTTCTTCCAAAAACCCGTGCTTAGGGAACTTTAGAATCTCTCCTTCTGGAATACCCAGAGTATTTATTTAACCCTCAGAGTGGACCAATTTTAACACTTTTTTCTTTTATATGACAAAATTATTTTCAATAATGATCATGTTAAAATCAGTGATAATCATTCATTTCTTGATTTATCTTTTATTTTTAAAGCAAATAATTAGCAACTTAAAGAGAATAAATTTCAACTTCAAAGAAGTTATGCAAATTTGGTAAATTATTTCATGTATGATCTAAAATTTGCACTTACCAGTAATGTGCAGTTCATACTCTGTTTCACTCCTGCAAAGTTTAAACACGTATATGAACTTCAAATAGCCAGCTAGAATGACAGACCTGAATAACTGATGTTCTCTTTCTTCATTTTACAATCAGGTGCAATTATTGTTTATCTAATATTTAAACTCAGGAGTATGTTGAACTGCAGCACTTGGAGATGAACTTGAAGGATGTCAAACCACTACAAACTTCCTTTGAACCAAACTTGTGTAGCTGAGTCTACGTGGATTAGGGGCTACTGGGTAACTGGAAGTTCTCTAAAGTAACTTCATGTGGAATATAGCATTTATTAATATATAAATAATTAAATACGCTAATTTGAAGGTCACATATATATCATTAAAACTCAAACAAAACCTCGGTGACCGTAAATTAGACCCGAAAGGAATTTTTTTTTCACAATAGAATAGTTCACCATTGACATTGTTTAGAATTGCTGATGCATAGTGATAATGAAAAGCAGACAGTTTTTAAATCGGTTTTGTATAATACATTTACAGTAAACAAATTTTTTATCTTCTGCAAACAATGTACCTCCTTTAGCCTGTACCTGGGGCAGCAGGTCACATTGCACAGCTGTGACTGGGTAGTGGGGAAAGTACAGCACATTTGTCTCTCTTTTGATGAATCCTATGTAGTTTGCATAATTTAAGACATTGAACTATATATCTCACCTTGGTAGTTAGAGGATATTTTTTCTACTCTTACTGGTTGAGTTGCACTGGATGGTAGCAAAATATCACTAGTGGTACTGGGCAACTCAGGCTCCCACAGTGATTGATATCACTTTATGGCAGATAGAGTCAGCATTTTTTGGGGGTGGGGGGCAGTCCTGGAAATAGTCACCTGGTTTTAAATCATCTTATGTCTCATTTAACCTCCAACTCATGCCTCTGTTCCAGCTATTCCAGGATCTTTGCAGCCAAAAGAACATGCTTTTTGTGGAACAATTTAATGTTTGTGATTTTATTTCATCCTCATGTCCTGTGAGAGTCACTAAAAGGATGATTTTTTTTCCTATCTGGTGGGTGAGGAAATGGAGGTTTAGTGAACTAGTAAGTGGCAGAGTTACAATTAGAGCTCAGGACTTCTGCCTGTGTCCTTCATCTTTGCTCTTAGGAAACATCACTCTTATTTCCTGAGCTAAGTAAATACTTTTCGTTTTTTCATTCCTTCTTCTGTTTTTTTTTTCTCCATAAAACCTTCTGCCATTACTCCAACTTCATGAAAATGAAAATGATAGCATATAATGTGTGTCTAATATTTAACATATTCAAAAGGTCTTCCATATTTTATTTTATCTTCTTAAATTAGCTTTTCCCTAAGAAGCAAAAGTTAATGCGATCTTTTGGGCATTAAGTTTGTAGAGCTGCCACTAGATGCGAGGTCTCTGATTCCAGTCCTAGAATCTCTCTATCACACATCACATCTTTCCAGAAATGCTTTTTTTGCATCTTATCTCCTGTCATTGAATTCCGCACCATTTAAATATTGTCTAATTTTTCTTTTCCCATACACGATAGTCTCTCCTCTTTTCCCCACCTGTATCTCCAAGTGGATTCTAACTTATCTGACTAAAAACGTGTTGTCTTATGATCCTCTTATGCCTTGTTTGTCCCTCTAGCATTTAGCACATTTCTAAGCACATAATAGTTTTTGAGAAACTATTTTTAGTTACTTGCTTGAACAATTGATTGACTGATTGACTGAAAATATCTCTTTGCCATTATCAGTCCTTTGGCTGTTGGCATTGTTTATTTTCTGAGTCTTTTCTGCATATTACAGATACTTTCATTAGCATATCCTCACTGCTCTACAGGTCTTCTGAATTTGGTACAATATTTTGACCCTCTATTTAAATTAGCATTTGAGCCCAGAGTCTTTCCATATTTTGTAGCATCTTCTTGGCCTATTTTCTTCATCTACATCTTTGGTCCTTCTCTTTTGCACTCTATAATGTATTATTATGCATTTGATTCCCCAACTCTAAACGTGTGGCTGCCTCACACTATCTCAATGCAACAGTCATCCAGATGAAGCATTAGTGAGAAAAATGAGCAGTTTTCCCTTTGTAGAAGGAAGGGTGAACTGTTCAGAAAATTTTGGCTTTGAAATTATGCTGAAAATTTCCATTCATGTCCAAGTAACAGATGAAAGAGATATCTTTTGATTAGACAAATGCCCTTGAAATTACCTGCATTTAGATTAAAAAACAACAACAACAAAAAACAGCTCACATGACTACAACTATCAGCAAGAAGGTAGACTGGTGAATTAAAATACCACTGAAATGAGAGTTGAAAGACTATGAACTCACTAGACTGTGAGGTTCTCGAGAGCACAAACTGTCTAACTATTAATATTCATATTCCTGGGGCACAGATGTTTTTGTCTTATATAGATCCTCAAAAGTCTGTTAAATAAATAAACGAATAAATTAACAAAGAAAGAATGACATCAAGCAGAGTTTCAACTCTAGCTCTGCCACAGACTAACTTGGTAACCCAAGATAAGTCAAGAACTATCATTATGTCGGCTTCTCCCAATGTAAATTTGGAGTGTGAATTGATCTAGAACCTTCACACTGGAGCTATTATGATAATAAAATACTGCGTTCTTGTTGGTGGCAATTTTTGCTAATGGTAATGGGTTTGTTAAATAGTAGTACTATCTATTTTGTAGCAATTAAAATTGGGTTTGGTTGCAAGTAATAGGAAATTTTGCTGACTGTAGTTTAAACAAATAGGAATTTCTTTTTCTTGCATAATCTGATAAAAGGCCAGAGGTTGGCTAATGCTAGTGTTGGTCAGCAGCCCAGTGATGTCCAGGTCCATGTCTCCTCATTCTCTTCACCTCTTTCTCATGATCACAAATGACTGTGTTCTAGAATGGGATATGTAGAACAGGAGAAGGGTGACACCAGCTGTGTGTGTTTTATCTAGAAAGGTAATATCTAGTTTAGGAAAGGACTGACAGAAAGTCATCTGGTAAGTGATGTCCTTAAAGATGGGTTCTTTCAGTATCAGCCAATTTTGATGCTGCCCTGTAGAAAATCTGCTTTTCCAGCTTTGCCAAGATAGAGTGATGGCCACAATCTTTGCAACAGCGAGCGCTTTATCCAACTCTCCAATCTATCCTATGCTTTACTCTTTAACTTGTGATACTGAAAGGAGAAGATATTCCATATTATCAGGGTGAAATCTCTATTGGAGTAAGAATCATAAGAGTAATAATTATAACATATGGTAGAGGAACACATTTGGTTTGAGTTACTCCTGACTCACTGACTTCTGTCTTCTCCCTTAATTATGGGATCAACCTAATATGCTATTCCCATAGTTTCCGGTGACCTACAAGCTTCTTTGTACATGAGTAAGTCTGGCATACTTAAATAAAGTGTTCATTCCATCATCTGCTTGACCACGATCCTAGTCCTCCGCTCTTTTCTCTACTCACATCCCCTATTAAATTGCTCTGGTTACTTCCCATTATGAAAGTTACTAGAACCTAATGCTCTGACTTTCTGCTTATTTATGAAGTCAGTGTTTACTCCGTTGAACCCATCAGTGTTTAAAAAGGGAAGGAGAGGGAAATTTGTGACCCAGCCAATGACAAGAGGTCGCGATTTACAACAGCCAAATTACTGAGTAATTTTATTAATTTCAGCCTCTGAAATGCAATGAAAAGGTGCTTTTAAAGCCTTTCGGTCATGTGGCAAGAATACACTCCTATATGAATTATAAACTAAGTTTTTTGCTTGTTTTGTTTGTTTGTTTGTTTCTGCACACACAGTAGAGCCTGCATTATTTTCAGGTCATCAGGATGCTTCAGGGTTATACTGCTGCCATCCAACAGATTTCTTTGTTTTAAGATTGTAATAGATACTACATGTTTTACTGCAGTACATTTCTCACTTCTAACTACAGCTGCATAAAAGCCAAAGGTCCTTCAAATTAGCTGGAAGACTCTTAGTAATAATTTATACCTACCACAGTAATTATAGCCCCATCTTTTTTATTAATTATACACGCTCCCTCAAGATATTTCATATGCAATATTGATGGAAATTTTCACTTTTTAGTCTTCTATAGATTGCCTTCATTCACACAGAAGCTGTTTGTTGGTTTTTTTCACCCCAACAAAGTAAACTCATTCTAATCTTGGCTTTTCTTCCAAATTTGATTCTTTAACTTGTGGCCCATTTGGAATTAACATGAATTGAACTACTTGTTCCATATGAATTAGATTTTAAAAAATATTGTCCATTACTTGCTCAGATACTGTGGTTTATTTGAATTCAGGAGGAGTCAAACTGACCATTTTACTAGGGAGACAAAGTCCTTGATTTAAAGATAAAAGCAGCAAGGGTATTTTTCCCTTAAAACTCATCAATATTAATTGAACAATAAGGGATTGGAAACTCAATATTTCAGAGAGATGGCTAATAATCTTAGCCTGCTCAGGCTGCCATAACAAAATATTATAGGCTGGATGTCTTAAGTAAAACAAATTTATTTTCTCACATTTCTGGAGGCTGGAAGTCCAGATTAGGATGCCAGCATGTTCTGGTTCTGGCAAGGGCTTTCTGGCTTGCAGATAGCCACCATCTCACTGTCTCACATGGCAAGAAGAGACAAAGCAAGTTCTCTGGTATGTCTACTTATAAAGGCATTAATCCCATAAAGAGAGTCCCGAAAGCCTCATCTCCAAATACCATCATTTTGGGGGTTAGGACTTCAGCATATGAATTTGGGGGGTTCACAATTCAGCCTATCACACTGACTAAAATAAATAAAAATCCTCCAACAACAAATATTTTAGACTGCTGATTTTGATAAACAATAAATATTTAACTATCAGTTGAATTCTCAAGAAGTAAAAAAAGCCTTCAGATACTAAAAGCAAAGAAGATTTAAAACACAGAGGTTAAATTTACACTTAGGTTGACTGTGGTAGGTTATTGTCCAACTCATAAATAGATTGGATTTTCATTCTTCAACAGAGAAAGAACATGAGGTTTTAGACCCATGTAAAGCAGAGTATTGGTACTAAGATGTATGCATAAGTCTAAGAATCTCAAAGTATGAACTAGTAAAGAAAATCTACCTACCGTCTCAGAGACAAGAATGAAGTTTTTTGTTTTCACTAAAGTCTGGGTGAAAAAAGTCTTTTTTGAGTCCTTGAGACACTGATCCTGGCCTTTTGTAAATTAGAGGTTCAAAGTTAAAATATCTGGATGGTCTGAAGAATCTACCATCCAAGAAATAAAAAAGAAAATTAACCCTTGGGACTGGCAGACATAAGGGAAAAATTGCTCTATAGATACTCTCCTCTAACTCAGATTTCAAGGGATTCTCATAGGGGAGAAAAATGAGTTTGTAAAGACAATTATAATCTATTATGAGTGAAGTCCACAGATACAAAACCAGAACTACTAGGAGCCAGGGATTTGAGATTAGAGATTAACAATTACAAAGAGAAAAAAAAAAAAAGTAGGCCTAAAATGATTAAAGACATTGAAGAAGAAATTCCAGAACATAAGCTAACATTAAATTGACAAGTTTCAAGTTGATAAAAATAGAACATGTATTTATAAAGAATTTTGTCTCTGATGTTAAAAAAAAAAAATCAAAGGTAGGGTTAAATAGTACACTAAACAAATATGAGGAGATATTTGTGATCTGAAAAATAAATCTGAGGAAATTAGCAGAAAGAAGCAAGAAACACACAAAGGAACTTAAGAACAAATAAAATGAGGTTGTTCAACATTCTACTAAGAGAATTCCAGACAGGAAAAATAAGCAGACAAATAAGAAATATTTGAAAATAAAATGTCTAAAAATTTAGAGAATGGATGAATGACTAGCATCTTTAGATAGACGAAACACAGCTCTCTATTTATTCTCTACCTGGGTACCCTATAGACCAAATACAGGATACCAAAGACAGAGCAGACCTGAAAAGCTAATAGGCAGACTACAGTCAAAGAGCAATTAGATTGACAGCAAACTTTTCAACTGCAATAACAGAGGTCAGATGATGAGGAGTTATACCTTCAAAGTGCTGAGTAAAATTATCTTTGAGACTAGAAATTTATGTTCAGCTAACCTAGAATTCAACCATAAGCCCAAACTAAAATGGGTTAATAAATAACTTCCAGAAGAAAGAAAATTAACTTAGAAGTAAGATAAGAGACGGAATAAACAATAGAATGTATTTCATTATTTTTATACCTCTCTATATGTGTGAAATGTTTCATGATTTAAAAGAAAAAAAAATTATGAGGGCATTTTTAACTAATTATGGAAACATAGCTATCTATCTATCTATCATCTATCTATCTATCTTCCCGTACATCTTAAAACTTATGCAAGACAGTTTTTATCATTAGGTAGTACAGGAATAATATCTGGGATCTGTGAACTTTACAATAACTTTTAAGAAAATTCGTAACCTGTAATGAAAATTTGCCATCTCCAAAATATATAACAAAACTACAGTTAATGTTTTATATGTTCATTAAAATGTCTACAACACATAATATAAGCAACTTCATTAGCCGTTAAATTTAAATTCCGTAAAATTTCAAATACATTAGAAAATTTTAGATTTTTTTTACTTTGAAGAAATTCCTGATTTCTAAAATTCCAAGTCAATAAATAACAACTTGGTTTAGAGCCAAAAAGTTTCAAAAGCACAATTATAAAAAAAAACAAAAACTTTTGAAACTGTTTACCTCCCAAATTTCTCTTTAATATGGGATTTGAGTATATTTTAATATGCTTGATATGATTTCCAAAAATAGAGGGCATAAGGTCAATGATGGTTCTTTAATAATTCCATTATTAACTCAGTGGACTTCTCACCGAGAATATTCATTGTGCAAAATGTAGAAGGTATGAATGGATTGATGGATTTGGTCCTAGAATTATGCCCTTTAATTCCTTTTCTTCTTTCTTTGGCTATCACAAGAATATTTATTGAGTTATCATATGTCAGACACTGTGCCCAGAGTTCAAAATGCTTTAACTCCTTTAATCCTCATGATAGCACTAGGAAATAGGCTCAATTATCTTTAGTTTATAGATATGGAAATTGTGGCTTAGAGAGTTATAGAACTTGCCAAAAATCGCACTGATAGCCAAGTGTTGAAAAGATTTAGGAAATGAACCTTTCTGACTTCAGTGCTTTGCTCTTGCTCATTATACTATGTTGCCCTTGCAGTCTCTACAGAAAGTAAGAATGTTGTTGGCAGGCCTAATATTCACCAAATGAATTCAATTCACTTTCATTATATCTTCTAAAGGGTTGGACAGAAAATATTCACATAATGATGTTTCAAAATTTTCAGCAATGGCCAGGAATCAGGGCCTTTAGAGGTCTCAAGCACTGAAATATTGTGATTACAGAGGTTTTTTTGTCTCTCTCTACCCTGCATTTAATCAAAATAGAAAAAAAAATGTTAAATTGCAAAATAAGGGTAAGATAACCAGTCCTAGTTTGTTTTTTTTCTGAAATATCACATCTCGAGTTATTTTAAAAATTGTTTTTTCTTTTGCTGTACTTATTTTGCTGGTGTCTTAAATATACTCTTGCTCTGTGTGATGGTTAATTTTATGTGTCAACTTGCAGAGCATTTCTGGATGAAATTAACATTTAATTGGTGAACTGTGAGTAAAACAAATTGCCCTCCATAATGTGGGTAGGCCTTATCCAATCACTGAAGGCCTAAATAGAACAAAAAGACTGGCCTCCCTGTTCAAGTGGGAATTCTCCAGCAGACTGCCTTCAAACTTCATCTGCCTCTGTACCTCCTAGGTCTCCTGCCTGCTGGCCCACACTACATTTGGACTTAATCATGTGAGCTAGCCGCTTTATAATAAGTCTCTTTCTATATACGTATACATCCTATTGGTTTTGTTTCTCGAGAGAATCCTGAATAATACAGTCTCTCTGCTGCGTAATCCACATTTCCAAAAGGCCTTCTCTCAGTCAAGTGTCCTAAATCTTCTTCTTTTTTTTTTAATGTTAATGTTTGAATTCTCAGTTCAGTATGGTCTGTCTCACTTACCTTGCACAGCATACAACTACTTACTTAGACTGGACTTTCTCCCTCTCATTTCTATCATGCTAAGGACCCATCACAATTTTTCTTTCTCCTCAAGTCTCCTATTGAAATTTAAACTTGGTTTAGAAAACAAAGTAACATAGTTGTGAGTGTGAGCTTTGGAATCAGTCCTTCATTTCAGTCCCAATGTCCAGTGACCTTGGGCAGATCATTTTGAGTCCCGCTACTCTAATTGGTAAAATATGAAAATCAAAGGGATATTGTCTGTATGGCTGTTTCACAAGCTATGCAAATACAAATGTTCAATAAATGTTAATTATTTGGATCATTATAGGTATTATATTCTTAAGCATGTATGTAATTCTTCACCTTTAACTTATAGTCTTTTGAACATTGGTGAAAGTGGATGTATAAACAACTAATTAAAAGTTCCTTTTGAAATTGTCCCGAGGGCCCATAATGAAGGGATTCGAGAGCCTGCATAATAAGTGAGAAACCCTGAATATGAACTGGGCATACATATTGCTTTTCAGTTATCTTCTGTCTTAAGTATGTGGCAGTCTCCAACCAACTTAGAACTTTATAGTCACATATTGCTGATCCTCCAGCCTACTCTTTTTTTCCCCTCCTGCTCTCTAGCTGCTTAAGACTTTGTGGGTGATTGTGCTTGATGCCATAGTTTCTTTTTCTCATCTCCTCCCTTGACCTGTGTAGCATATACAAGTGTAGTTACTGCCTACTCGACTCCAAAGGTACCCCTCTGAACACTTAGTAAGAGCCCGAGCCACCAGCTTGTGGGTTTGCAAGCTCATGAGAGACAAGTTTCCTACTTTTTTATTTACCAGATATTTAACTGGTTTTGACTGATTCCATGAGATACAGGAAAAACATCAAAACATGACATTCGATGCTCCTATTAGAATTTCTTTTTTGTATCCTGGTTTGTTTTAATGTAAACAGCAATTTCAGTTAAAAAAAAAATGATAGAGCCCAAATCCAGCAAGTTTTAGCACGAGTCACAGGATTTTCCTCTATCCACAAAAAAAAAACATGAAAATCAAGTGAGCTTGGCTTTTAAATCCTTCAAGGATCCTGTACTGTTTAAGTGGAGGATTGAAGAGCCATGATTTACCATGTGTTGGTTGCAGTGTTTGGTTCTCAGAGACAAGGGTCAAAATGACTTCCCAAAGGCTGCCTTTCCCAGCGGCTATTTTTTATGTGGAAGTGCTCATCACATAAACAATTGAATTAGTTCACATTAAACACCATCTATGGCAAAAGTACACAAAACATAAAGAAATCACCTAAAATAATGTTTTTGAACCAGCTGCTAAATTAAGTAATGTATTTGTTTTATTGCACATTTGCATAATAGGGCAAACTAGAAACTCTCTGTAACAGATGTGCTGGTGGCAGGGAGATTTGATTACTGGCTTCTGTTATTAATCACTGCACAAATCTTAAATGATTTGTTTTTACAGTTTGATCAATTTACATCTCAGAACGTACATTTATGCACGCAATGTAGAGATAAAGCAGCTGTTCACACCTTTCATGGAGGCATCGATATATTTATGGGAATTGAAGTTTTGTTAACCAAGGTACAGGAAACTTTGGCTAAAGACTGACAACTTTTCTTATCAAACTAGTCAATTAATAAAAACTTTTTTGCCATTTCCGGAATATTATGTAATGATGTCTATCGTTTTGTCTCTTCTATGAAAACAAACAAAACATATGATATTTAAAACTCACGACATGTAAACCATGGACATTACTATTTCCTTCAAATCATCCCAGAATTTTGAAGACTTACAAGGTAACACAGCATCATTGAGAACTACTGTCTAGGGTTTTAAAAATTATTCTTCCTCTTTTAATTTTACATTGACATTTCATAATCCTGTATCTATGATCTCCATCAGCATTTTAAATAAGTGTAATATATTTTAAGATGGCATGCCTAAATTAAAAAAAAATAAAAACACAAGCAATGTGAAAATTGTTTCATTAATTTCCAATTAAGTATGATAAATGCATTGGTTCTACACTTGTTTTCCCAATAAGTCAAAACACTAGATAATGTGACTTTTTTCCACCTATAAGTATTGCTATTATTTTGTAAGCAAAAAAAGTAAAAAACCCCATAGAATGAAGTTAACATTTCAGCCTTTCAGTTTCAGAGGCTGATTTACATTATAAGGATTTGTGATTATCATTACTTGCTATAATGATTTACCATTTAGATTCTAACATTTCTCTTAGTATTTTACACATTTTCATATATATTCTATTTGTTTAACTTTGGTCTCTCCCAAAATCACAGCAACCAACTAGTACAGAAGAGAAAGCTTTGGGGATTGTTTTTCATACTATTCAGTTTTACATTTTGCCTTCCTATTTCGACATGGTAGAGAGAAACAAAAGGGAAAAACAGAACTTGGGACTGAAATTAAATGCATCATTTCTGAAAACAGGATGAAATTTCAGATAAAGGCTTTGTTTTTAATGCTTAGGAAAAAATTAAAATGTATATATTTTTCTCAGTCAGAGGCATGACTGTTATAGTTGCAACCCCTGCCTTTTTATAGTTCATCCTGGGAACTAATGAAGCGTTGCATATTGGTTTCAAATTCAAAGCATATGTAGTCACTGAGGCATTTTTTCTTTATATAGCGTGATTTCAAAAGGAGCCCCAGATGTGGTCATCTTAGAAAATGTAATTTGGTTGAGAACTAAAGAACTTTTTCCTAGATGACAAAAATCTTCCCCTTTGAGTTGCCTATGAGAACACAAACTGGCTGTGAAGTACATCTACAACTCTGTAAAAATGTACAGAAGCTGATGGAAATATATTAAAGGACTGGCATGTCAATGCCATGAAGGGCATTGGGCAAATTTGGATAAATGTGTCCCGGTTTCACAGAATCAGAATCAGAAGTGAGTTAGAGGACGGTGTAAAAAGATGTTGAAGAGGATAATGTAATCCAGACAACAAACTTAACAGCATTACATATCCAGAGCCATCTCCGAAGTCATTAACGCTGTTGCCGGGGGTGTCTGCCAAAGAGCCAGATGTCATTCTGCCACAACTTGGCATCTGACGGTTGTCATTTATAAGAGAGAATCAAGTGAGGACTGTAATTAGGTGTGTGTTGAATGGAACCCTTCCTTCTGACTCCACTGGGGGCTTTTTTTTTCAGTCCTGAACACATGGAGAGCAAAGCAGGGGAACTGATCTGCCCTTCAGACTCCTAAACGTTTGTCTATTTTTTCCCTGTGGGGGAAATATGTGGCATATATATATTATATTACACACATATATATATATATATTTTTTCTTCTTCACACATTAAGCATTTATTGAGCTCTTTGGAGATGACAAAGACATGATCCCAGACCTCCCCAAAAGCATACACTCCAGTGGAAAAATCAGCCTGTGAACAGATCTGTTATAAATATATCTTAGTAAGTGCTATGTTAGGGAAATTGGTTTAAAAATGGTGTTGTGGGAGTGCAAAGACTGGAACAACAAGTCTTTGGAGATTTGGGAAAGGGCTCCACAGAGGAGGAGATATTAAGGATGAGCAAGCATTTGGCAGGTGGGTGAAGTGAGGGGGTGAGCATTCTAGCAGAAGAAATCACATGTAGACAAGTGATTATGAGATTACTTATGGAAAGGTCTGTTGTACTCTGGGAATGAGGATTTATACATGGTGAGAGTCTGAAGCATGCAGACATTCTAGAGGATGGTAGATCTAGTGGGCAGAGATGAAAAAAAAATGCCTATTCAATACTTAATTTCTGCTTTTTTAAAGGTTAAACTAAAAATGGCAAGTATAAACTCATAGTCATAACCCCTAAAACAACAATAACAACAACAGCAATAATGATAATAGCTAACATTTGAGTACTATCTGAATTCAGAATTATGCCATCTGTCTCTCACCACAACCCTATGAAATGGATTCTGTTATTATTTTCATTTTACAAATGAGAAAAAGGAGAATTAGAGATGCTAAATAGCATACTAAATTTTATCTCACAGGCAAGCAGCAAAGCTATGGGGAATCTAGAAAGTCTATGGCCTTGCTCTCAAATACTGCATATGCGTATCATCCATAGGTAGTCATGTGTGTGTTCAGTACTTACAAACTGTCAACCCTTAGTCTTCCTAAGTAGAGAGAATGTGGCCTAGCAACTCAGCCTCCAGAATCATTGATCCATTTTTCTAGATTAAATATAGAAATGATACTGAGAAATAGATTCTTAAAAAATTAATTTAGGTAGAAAATTATCTGCCTCATCCCCAAGTAACTTCACCGGGCACTGGAATACCCTGAAGGTGTTGCCCAGAACAAAACCTTTTTAAAAAAAGTTTTCAAAATATATTTAGTAATATGGAGAGATGCTCATAATACAGTTATGAGTTCATATAATGAGATAAAAAAACTACATATACAGCATGATGATCAAGTTTTTGAACAGGGAAATATGAATTGGAAACACATACATGTATAGTATATACACTGAGGTAATATGAAATGTCGGAATGTTAGGATTACAAATGATTCTTTAAAATGTTTGCATCTTTCTCCCATTAACAGGTTTTGTGCAAGCAGCAAACATAAAGCACCCAGAAATGGAGAATGCATGTAGAACATTGCAAGTCCAGAAGAAACCTAGAGAACCATCAGAGTAGCAGTCGCTGAACTTACCTGAGAAGGGTCAAGGCCTCATGCAAATCAGCCCGAGAATGAGGAAGCTTCTGCTATCCGGACACATTAGCTTCACTGGGAGCATCTCTCAGCTGGCTTGGTCTATCTACATTTTAAAACTTTGAGGCTTCTCATTTAGCAGACTCTAGGGGGCCCAAAGCCCTTCCAAAACACCCAAGGAATCTTCTCTCAATCATCCTACCAGGTAGAAAACCTGAAGCTGAGGTACCAAACTGGCTTCGACAAGGACATTATCTCACATAAAATGAGTCCATAAAAAGGAGCTTCAAAGACACCCAGAACTCTGGTTTGTCTACCTTTCTAATCAGCTCCAACTTTCTTCTTTCTCAGTATCGAAGCTCCTATAGTCATTCCAGGCATCATGTTCAGGCAGGATGTCCAGAGGCAGATGTCAGTCAACCCATTCCTTCTGACTTTAAGAATGAGGAAACCATTCCTGAGACACAATGGCAGCCTCCTCCTATTTCATCATGTTCACAAAGGAGTGGTTTTTGAATTGAATGAAATGGGCTTTGGGAAGTCCAATTTGCACTCACCTTCCTTTTGGATGTGGCCTCCTGGAGGCCTAATTTTAAAGCACTCGACTAAACAGAAATATGCCCATCATATTAGAGAAAAAACAAAAGAAGACAAGAACTCTCTTCCATCAGCCGATGAGGCTATAGTATTAGTGGTAAAAGCTTAGTAAGAAGTTTCTCTCTTGTGCTATAGCAGGTACAAAAGTAAAGACAGGGTAAACAAACTTCTGCCATAAAATTTTATTGGAACGATGCGCCTCTTATTTTAAAAACATCTGCACACATTTTTGGGGGGGTTTATACAAGGTTTCTGGCCTGGCAGCATTCATCATGGGAGATATGAGGCAATTTCTCTGTCTCCTGGCATCAGAATACTTCGGTAAGCTAAAACCCAGGCACAAGCGACATAGACTATGTGCCATTTACTTTGCAAGCAGTGTAGGTAGCAGTGGATGAGAATAAAAGTGGGCCCAGCCCTGCTGCTTATGGTTACAAGGCAACCAATGAATACCTGAGACTGAGACTGGGCTTGAAGAGACTAAAAGAATGGGAAGAAAGTGGAAGGATGGACTTGGATATGAATGAACCCCTGTCATCAAAGAAGCCCCATCCCAGAGTCTGGTCTTCCTGCCCTTTTAGAATTGTTTCTGCTCAAATGTGAACATTGTGTTGGGGAGAGGGAAATGTCCCCCCAGCTATGAAATTCATTTTTTTATTCATCTGGGTATACCTAAATGTTCAGCCTGCTCTTTAGCTATACGAGATGAATCACTATCTTGGCTGGATCATTTACCATTGATAAAAAAAGGGACCCAACTGGTTTTTCTTAATAAAGCAAGCATGCCAAACTAGATCCTGTAGTAGTTAGGGCTTCTTGGTGTTGCAGACGAGAGGACTCATTGATGACAGAGTGTGTTTTGGGGAGTGTTACTGAAATGTCACCAGAGTATGGCTGAAAGAGGCTTGGGACATTCATAAACTTCATTCCTCTGCCTCCCTTTTCCAAGCCACCATAATTAAAACAGCATCAAAATAAATAAATAGTGAGTTTCCGAGGCAAAACAAAAACAAAAAAAAACAACCAAACAAACAAACAAACAAAAAAAACAATCCACTCCTTCCCACCCGGATGAGACTAGAACAGAATTCTGACATTTTTAGAGCTCAAAGGACAGCTTAAGGGTCCACATCAGGTTGGAAAGTGAAAGACTGTCAACTTCTCTCCAATTCTACTACTTAAACATTGTTCAAGCAAGTGTCATTTATTTTCTGGGTTACTGCTAAGTCTCGTCAATCCATTTTCCATAGAGCAACCAACATTCTCAAAAAATGTAAACTAGCATGTCATGCCATACTCATGCTCAAAAACCTTTAACATATTCTCTTATACTTAAAACTGAAATCTGAACTTCTCTCCATAGCCTTCAAAGCCTTGATGACCTGGGCCCACCTACCTCTCCGAACTCATCTCCTTCTCCTGTTCCCTTTGCTACTGGGTTCCAACCACATGACCTTCTGTTCATTTCTGGAACAAGAAGGTCATTCTCATAGGACGAGTTTTACAGAGGCTCTTTCCTCTGCCTAGAACGTACCCCCACTTCCTTACTCCCAATCCTGTTTTCATGTCTGTTTCATCAGGTTCCAGCCTGCCAGTTCCTCAGAAAGACTGTTCCTGATCATTCGACACAAAGTTAGTTGCTAGTTTGTTTCCTTCATAATTTATGATTTACTAATCTGTGTATCTGTTTTTTCCCCTATTTCTGTAATAAGAATGTAAGTTCCTAAGTAGGAGATCCATGTCTGCCTTGTGCTTTTTTGTGTCCAGAGTCTCTTTGCAGATATGACTTACAAGTCATCAATGGATATTAATTAAAGGAGTAGATGGATCAGTGAATTAGGAGAAATGTAAGAGGTAAAATCCCACCTCTTCTAAAAACATTTTCTGACTGTGCCACATGAAGTTGTCATCATAGTCTTTTCTCCCTGTTTTCTCTTTTGCATGCTTGTCATCGTTAATATTGGCTCTCGTTTATTGAGTGCATGTTTTGAATGTTATTCTAAGGATCAGATGTATTTACGGATGTAAGACTTATTTTCTCTTCTGATGATCTAACTGAAGTGTAAACTCTCAGCAAGAAAAGAAAATCACCACAGATGACTGGGATTTTGAGGGGATCTTCATGTTCTTGGGACTTAAGATCGACATTGAAGGAGTTATAAGAACTAGAAACTATATAAAGTAGAGGGAAAGACACTCAAGAAAAGACAAATAAAGAGTTTGGAGAGAAACCGAAATGTGTGGAAAAATGAGATGACATTTATATATAACAATTTGATTTGACAGCAAATGTCTGGACAATTCTTATCGAGAATATGATTTTTGCCGTTTATGTAGTCATTAATTGCACCGTACTTTGTAAATATCTTTATTTGGTGTCTTGAACCATAATTTGAATTGTTTATCTGTATCGTAAATTTTTTTCTTTCCAATGAGATTATAAACATAATATAAGCAAAGGCCTGTGCCATTCATTTTTATATCTGTAGAATTTCAGATTATACAAATTGGACACCACTTGATAACCCTTTAGCTATGTCTTCTACCCGAGAATGATGCCTCTATATGACATACCTAATAAAAGATTGTCCAGCCTTTTGATAAACTTTTCACAGAAAGATTCTTATGAGGAGCTTGCTTCGGTATGAGTTTCTTTTTCATTTTTTTTTAATGCAGCAAATTTTTAAATTTTACTCCTTCTTTACTTCCCATCACTAATGCTAGTTAAGTCCACTGGAATTGTAATAAAAAAAATTTAATCCTTTTCTGTAAAGTCCCTTGTGTATTTGAAGGCATAATTATTTTCTCCTTTGTCTGTTATTTTTTAAGCTAATGTTCTTATTTTTATTAGCTATTCCTTATCAATATTAGCACGCATATTTAAATACATCTATTTTCTTAAACAATTGCAAAGTCATTGTAAGCTCCATGACAACCTGTACCCTCCTTGTTTCATTCATACTGCATTCCCCTCATTTATAATAATGGCCGATATATAACAGTCAATGAAAAAATAGCTGTTAAATGAATAAATGAATGACTAGAAGTACAAGCTTTATCCAGGGCAATAAAGAAAGAAAAAAAACAGAGCAGGCATCCAAATAAAAAAAAAAAATACAACTCTATTCATAGACAACATCATCATCTGTGTAGAAAATGTACAGAATATCTAAAAACATAGTAGGTAAGTGAGCTTAGCAAGGTTGCAGGATACAAGGTCAAGTATATGCAGCTGTATTTCTACATACTAGCAGCAAACAATAGAAAATTAAAATTAAAGTACTACTTATAATAGCGTCCAAAAACATGAGAAACTTAGAGATAAATTTGACAAAAGATATGTAAAACCTCTAAAAACTATGAAACATCACTTAGTGAAATAAAGTGAACCTGAATGAAAAGACAACCACCTTTATGGGTTGAAAGGCTCAATATTGTTAATATATTGGTTCTTAAATTGGTCTATAGATTTAACACCATCACAATCGAAATCCTGGTAGGTTTTTTCGAGGAAATTGATGAATCGATCCTAAAAGTCCTATGGAAATGTAGAAGACCTTGAGCAGCTCAAATGACTTTGAAGAATAAAAAAAATAAAAATAAAAAGGCTAAAATACCTGACTTCGAGACATACTTAAAAGTTAGTCATCAAGACTGTGTAAAACTGGCTTAAATATAGACAAGTAGACCAAAGAAACAGAATAGAAAGTCCAGCATAGACCCACACATATGTGGACAATACCAAAGGTAAAAAAAAGTATGGATAATCTTTCAAACAAGTTGTGAAGGAACAAAAGGATACCTACCCATAAGCAAAATAAATGAACATCGATTTATACCTTAAACTATAAACAAAAATTATTCCAAATAGATCATTTACCTAAATGTAAAACCTAAAACTATAAAAACTCTAGGAAAACACATGAGAGAAAATCTTTGTGACCTAATTAGTCTGATTTCATTGGCTAAACACTAAAATGATTCATGAAATAAATAAAACATTGATAAATTTAACTTCATCAAAACTAACAATTTCTACACTTTGAAAGACATTGTTAGGAAAATGAAAGTCTTTGAAAGACACCATTGAAAAAATGAAGAAGTTAGACACAGACTGGTAGAAAATATTCACAAATCACATATCTGATAAAGATAAATTATATTCAGAATATTTAAATATAGTGACAGAAAAAAAGATGAGCAGCTGATTGGGCTTAAAGTGTCAGGGAGAAGCAAGAGGGAAGTATTACAAAGGAGTATGAATGAACTTTGTTGGTGACATTTGTTAATTTTCTTGATTGCGGTGATAGTTTCAAGGATATATATGTTCAAACTTATCACAATTTACACATTAAATAGGTACAGTGTATTTAATGACAATTGCATCTCAATAAAGCTGTTTTTAAAAATAAAAGAATACAGCCTTGAGGTTAGTTATGTCTAGCTTCAAATTTCGCCTAGTCTACTCATGTGCTGTGTACCTTTAGACAAGTTATTGAACCTCTCTGAGGCTCATTTTTATTTTAAATTGATTATATTAAAATTCCTTCAAGCTTCATAGAAGTGATATAAATACATATAATAAGGTGTTTTAGATGCGTAAGGAATAGAGCTCTTTTGATGGTTAAATTGCCCAGGCTTCACCATCTCCATTTGTAATCATTAATAGGCAAGGGGCTAAAGAATTTCCTAAGAGAAAAAAAGACATAATCCCTGTCCTCCACTGAGCTTCTGACATATTCGCATGTGTCTGATAACACTGTCAGGGCACTGAAAGAAGCTAGATATCTGGAAGGACAGAAAATGAGAAGCCCTTTCCCAAAAGGGAGGGAGGAATCTAGATGGTGGTACATAATGGAATAATGTTTGCCAGCTACAGCAATGGAAGAGATCCTAGAGCTCATGCTGAATCCAGACATCCTGAAGACAGGTGTGCTCTCTGAGGATAGGACTACATGTGAGCTGACAGGGCTGCCTCAGAACATTCTACACACTTTAGTGTCCAAGCAGCTTTATTGTGGCATATTTCCAAATAAATACAACTCTATTCACAGACAACATTATCATCTGTGTAAAAAATGTATGGAATACCTAAAAATTATCTCTATTTGCAAAAGTGTCACAGCAGCAATCAAGTCTCCAATGTTGTGCACCATTGTTGTGTTTCATTGGCAGCAGGTGGATTTCTATCTTTACTGGTGGCCAGGAATGGCCAGTACTGATTTATAGATAATGTTAGCATCCTTGGCGAGTACCCAAATATTTAAAGTATGAATTTTTCTCAGGCAAGCAGGGAATATTCTGCAACAAAAAGAACTGGGTATTAATTTTAACAAAATTATACCTGAACTCATTGCAGGTAAAGGCTGAGAAACTGAAATTACAAATGAGAAAAAAGAAAATATATAAGTAATGTATTTTTCCATAGCATGTCAGAGTAATGCCACATCTCTAAACCTAATGGAAACTTCTTTCCTCGTTGTACTCTTCTTTAGCAAGATTCAACATGGTTACTATCATAGTCTTCTTGAAACATTTCTCCTTTGACTCCTATGACACCATAGGATTCAAATTTTTCTTCCACCTGTCTATTTACTTTTTTTTCCCTCTTGCCTCTTTATTCATCTTTTCACAAATATATTTCTCCAACCCAAGCTCATCTCCACATTTTGTTATTCGATTGTCTATTTAACATCTCTACATGGATATCTCGTATCTCAAATTTAATTTATCCCTTTTCCCTCCTAACTTCTTCCTTCAATCTTCACCATCCCATAATTATCCACAAAGTAATAGTGAATGCAGAACCCTTAACTGCTCTAGTCCATTGATCTAGCCACTCTATGAAATAAGGAACTGAATTCGTCACGTTTGAATTATCCTCAGTGAATCTACATGGCTCTTAACATCTCACAGCTCCTTCCATGAACTTAAAAACTGTCAATTTAAGAATCAATTCTAGGAAATTTTCACGGAATCATTGTAAATTGTTCTGATATATAGTATATAGTCTCTCACTTCTTTCCTCATTCCGCTATCCACTTCCACTGAAACATTTAGAGTTTTTATTTATTTAGATCATTTTTCATAAATACTGAATGTGTCATGTCATTTATATTGGATTTTGAACCATTTGTGAACTCCTGAGGCATTTCTTTTATCTCCTCTCCTTCTGTAGCAGCCTTGATAAACCTGTCTATCCAGGACTACAATTTTATTCCCAGGAGTAGCATTACCTTTAGTCAGTGTGGCCACTGCAGAGTGAAGCAGGATAAATGGGATTAAATTGAAACAATAGGAGGTTCAGGCTAAACACGAGAAGAAATATGTTGAGAAAAAGTCCCTTAGACATAGGACTAGTTTCCCTTGAGGATATGGGAATATCTCCAGTCTAAGTTTTTTAGCCTAGTTAGGCGTAAGCTCAATAAGAGTCTCCATCTCACAGTGGGCAGTTCAGTTGTTTTTCCATCTTAATGAAGATGAGAGGAGTCCCTACTACTTGGGCACGAGTTTTAATATCCTATGAAAAGGAAACATTTCATGGCCCATCCTATATACAGTATCCCCTTCTACGCTCCTTAAACGTCTAATTGTGACTCTAGGGAACAAAGTCAAAGACCCAAATTTTTCACTAACAATGAAACCTCATATCTGTTTTGAATCCCAGATTACACATTTGTTTTGAAGAATTTGTTCAAAGCTATTAGTCTATGACTGTTTTATAAGACCTAGTGGAGTTGTCTACATACATTTAGCACTTAGTTTCTGTTGATAATGCCGTTAAATAAAGTTAGTTCTCTAATTAGTGTAACAATGAAATCAAATCTCTTTTCCCCTGCAGGCTAACTCATGATGCATTTCTCTAGCAGAATGGTGGTGTCTGTCAGTCAAGGGATTTATAATTGGAGAGAAAATCCTAGCTACAATAGGACAGCTCTATATTAGTGGCAGGTTCAGAAATGGTGAAATGGGCTTATCTTCTTATTAATGCCTCTTGCTTTCCTTCTTCATTGGTCAGAGGCCCTGTGCAAATCAGATCAATTGACTGTATTCTTAATTATTTTTTCTTTAACCTATCAATTCTTAATTTGACAGCCTCTCTATTGACACGTCACCATTATTGAGGGCTAATCATGTTAGTTTTAGAATAATGAATATCTCATTCTGACATAAACAAATTAACATGTTTAATAAATTTCTCACAATAACGCAATGGCCCAGCTTTCCCTGGCTCCACCTGTGGATTTGTAATGAAGTTCATTGGAGGTCATGGGAAAAGAGTCCTTCATAATTTTTATAAATGTTGAGTGGCTCTGAAGTAAAGGTTACATGCTGGTTGCCTGTGGGCAGGATTGAGTCTGCAGATATATTTTATTTAGTCCACATGGTCCTGTCAAGTAATCTGATGGAGAGCTTTGGTTCTGTTGGTATTAACTCATGAGATTGAATTCTCTGTTGAAACATTCTGATAATCTCTAACAATAGTGACTGGATTATCAAAAGGGATTTTTACAAAGGGCAAATTATTTTTTTAAATTACAAATTTTTAGCTACTTGTAGTACAATCCGTTGAGTCCTTTATCACCATCTATTGTTTATCTCTTCTTAATTTCATAATATACTTCTATCAGTGTCTTTTCTAACTAGTCGGTCTCTTGCACTTTGAATCTCAATTATATCCCCTTGTTTCAGATATGACGTATCCACCTTCCTTGAGAAGAAAAAGGACATCTTTCGGGAGCTCACTCAACTTTCTCCTCTCTACTGCATCATTTCTGTTTCTTTCAGATTTGTTTTATCCTTTTAATTGACTTATTTCATTCTATAACCATGCTTCAAAATCTTCTATTAGCTTTGTTTTCATTTTGACTATTTTTATCTTATCACATTATATTAATTAGTCAATTTATTAATTAAAAAACATTTACTGAACACCTAGACATAGGTATAAATTTCATCAACTACCAGGCTCTATATCTTTATAACTAAGACAAAAGTCAAGATTTTATGGACAAATGGTTTCTAAGCTGTTTATTATACCACAATAAGAAGTGGATATACTGATGAAACTTACACATCAAGACCCTATATTTGCATGGGTCCCTTCCAATGTGACTTTATGGTCATATGTTCTTGTGTAACCACTGTTATTTAAGACCATTTTCTCTTTCTACTCCAACATCCCCTCCAACATAATTCTCTTTGGCTCAGGTGGCCTGGGAGAGGCACAGGCATTTTTAGGGTATGAATATGGGAAAGTTGATTTGGACACAGTTTGGGTTAGTAGGATAAATTTCTGTGGTTTGCAGTCATATCCATGTGTAGTTAAGTTATTGCTAGCCATCACGAGGTAGACAAAAGTTTCAGAATATTCTTCCCACAAACTGTGTCAACTCACCCAAGATTGGGACACAAAAGACACAGAGTTCATATCTTGATATGAATGTCGCCTAACTCTACAAGAATGTGAATGAAGGAGAAGAAACAAGATTTAAAATGTGTAGAACTGTCAGTTAATCTGTAGAAAGTTCTTTCAGTTATTTGAAGTATAAAATCATTTGATTTAATTGATGAGTGGTCAAAATGAAAAGTCTCTCTTGCCAGAACTATACTCGATAATGCCTTCAAATCTTGGAACCTATATATACATATGTATGATATTAGAGAGAGGTTTCCTGAAACTTAACAACATTCTTAAAAATTGGTATGATGTTATCAATAATAAGTTGTGAAGTGTAAGTGAACTTTCCTAAACTATCAGTGAAAACATTTTTCATCCATACTGGAGAATAGATCAATTTATCTTCATATTTTCTCTGCTAAAAACAAGATTACAAAATTATTGTCATATATTGAAACAAAGAATACGTGGGCAACAAATGTGGAGAAAATTATATATTAGAGAGGTGAGTCAGAGAGTTAATTAATAAAAACATTCTATTTTTTAATTTGAGAAACTGTAATATAAATTGGTTTTTAAAATTTATAGTTCATTGTGATTTATTTTCTCATTCCAAATATTTGTTATTTCTCATAGCTAAATTTATATTCATAAATTTGTATTATTTTTCTTAAAGCAGGCCTCTGAAAATGTATAACCCTCTAGCTGCAAAATAACAGACTCAGTGAATTAAACTTTTCCAGGGGAACTTGGAATTTCCCAAGCAGAGGAAATAGTCTGCATGAAGGTTGGCATCACGTGTCATTTAGGGTCTCACTCACATTAGGCAAATTTAAGTTGGAATAAATCAAACAGAGTTCAATAAGGGGACAATTTTAAAGTGTGGACAGAATGTAGGGGAACCATAAGGAGTAATACACCATATACCTATCTGTTATCTGTTCTGGGCCTGAAGGAGTGAGGGAAAACAGCAGTACTGCAACCCAGAAGCAGAGAACCTTGTGGAGAAGATTCAGTATGGATAGTAGCTGAGTACTTTATTTGAGGTATGCAAAGAGACCAAGATAACCAAACTAGGATGGAGTTGAAGTAATACATACGTATACTTTCACTCTCTTTCCTCCCTCCACTCTTTTGACAGTGTCCCACTGTCCTAACTCTATGCAGGTGGCCTAACTAAATCAGAAGCCAGGGGCCAGGGACCAAGGTGGAGATGTGTATAAAGTGGGTTTGAGAAGACAAACAAAAACATCTGGCTGTATCTATCATAATTGTATACATATATGTATACAAGTATATATGGACATATGTGTGTGTATTTGTATACATTATACATATATGTACATACATATATGATGTGTTTGTAGTATGTATAATTGCATATAAAAATGAAATAACACCTCGCTTACTGTTTTATAATTTGTTTAATTCACTTAATAACAGATAAAAATGATAAACTCCTGTGACATAAATTTTTTAATATGACAGATTTTCATAGGGCTGTATAGTTCTAGGTTCTATGGTGAATGTATCAGAATTTGTTACTTCAAATTTTCACCATGAAATAAAGACTTGTAATAAACATCCTTCTAGAGAATTTTTAAAGTGATCACAATATATATTTCCTTAAAATTAATTCAAAGAAAATGTAATTGAAGGATCAAAAGGGGTTCCTATTTCAAGTTCTTATGACCAAAATACTCTCCAGAAAGTTTATGTTGTCATCATCCACATATTATTGCCTATTTTCCCAACACCCCCACAGTTACACCTCAAAATATTTTAAAGGTAGAGCTATGAGTCTATTTCCCTACCATCTCTCACCGATTAATGTTTGTAATCCAAAACGCTTCTTTTGGCAGTGAACAATGACATCCCGATTTTGAATCCCAGTGGCTATTTATCATTCTTATCATTGACCTTACAGCATTTGATATTATTGACCTCAGGCTCCTTTTTGGAAAAAAAAAAAAATCTCTCTTCTCTTTGGTTCCTTGATATACTCAACACTGATTTGAATCCTCTCTTTCTGCTCTTTCTCTGTTTTCCCTTTTTGGTTCATCCTCCTCCTGCTTTCTGTTAGATATGGCCATGCACTCAGACTCAGAACTCCATTGGCTATTCGTGGATTCTGGCACTAAGGCCAGCAAGCCTCCTGTGCCTCTCACATCTGTCTCCTCTTTTCCTTCTCCCACACTCTCACTCTCTTTTGAGCCCTTATTATTTATAACTGGACTATATCAATCGCCTCCTAACTGGTTCCTCTGCCTCCTTCTAGATGTACCTTCCCAAAATATTACTTTGCTTATGGCACTCACCTGAGTAACAGCCTCCTGTAGCTCTGTTGCTATTACCTATCAAATGAATACAAGCTGGCATTTGGTATCCCCTTCCACTACGCTGAACATATAGTCTACATTCTAGCCTAGCTGCACAGTTTTCTTTTCCATCCACCTATGATTCTTTTTCTCACCTCTGATCTTCAAAATTCTACCTTGACTCAAAGGCACCTCTGATAAGAATCTTCCTCTAGTCACTTTCATTAAAAATGACCTCAGTCTTCTCAGGTTTATAATTCAGACTTCTTTCTATTGATACTGTAGCCAGTTTGGGAGGCTTAAAACCTCTACGAGGTTATAAAATGATTGAAAGCAGAATCGGATACTGTTCATCTTCCCCTAAGCACCCAGCATAGAGTTTTATTGCTGTTAGGTGGTTAATAAATATTAATTAAGTGAAAGAGCCAGCCTTAGAACAATTCTACTTCATCCTGGGTTTAAGAACAGTTAGGGAAAGGTCAGAAATAGTCCACTGGCCACGATTATCTCCAGATTCAGTCTTACAAGGTATTTGACTTAATGATGCTACAAAAATTTAAATTTCATGTCTTGGGTTAAGCAGTGAATATGTCTAAAATGGCTGTATCGGCTACCCCAGAATTCTGAAAACTGCAGCAGGATTTGTGTTTCACTTTCAAATATCTAACAATTTATTCACATTCAGAACACTGAAGTAATTCTTTTGAAGGGGCATAGCAATGTTTGCCACTTGCAAACACAGGACAGACAGTTCGCTTCTCTGCCTCCATTGCTACATTTTGGTCTTGCCCAGAGGGGACCAACTTCATTGTTCCTAATCCCCAACAGTGTTTCATGGGGACAAGTTAAAATACATCATGCAAGCATTATTAGCCAAGGGATCAGAAGCAGAGAAGCAAGAAAAACCTCCTTCCTGTCATGGACAATATAAAGCCATTTTACCATTTTAACAAAGGGAGAAGAGCTGCAGTGGTGCGATGTGCAAGATACACATATGATTTCTGTTCTTCTTCACTCTGTGCATGGCTTTCTCTTCCTATTTGACTCCAGGCTAGTCATTTCACTTATCTGTGCACCGCACGAGGAGAGTACCACAACTCAACCTCCTACTCCTACCTCCCAGGCTGGAGGAATGCCAGTTGCTAATGCTGTGAGAGCTTTCTGGCCTGGCCCACACAATGAGATATCTTCTGTGCAATTTGTACAGCACCTTTCTCAAGGATGGAGACATCGCACAACCCAGCAGTGAACAATGAGGCAGCAGGAGGCAGCACCAACAGGCGACATTGAACATGTTCAGGGGAAAAAAAAAAAAAAAAAAAATCAAGCAGCAAAGCTCTTTAGAGCAAGAGAGGCGGTTAAAGAAAGTTCTCCCAGGTAATGTAAGCAGCTGCTTTCTCCCTGCTTGCACAAGGGCATGCCAGCAGGCCATATAGGCAACCAACCCCTCCAGCCCCGGGAGAAAGAGCTGAGCTGCATTGGGGACCAAATCCATTTATTTTCATGTCGCAATAAAAATACTGAATAGTTTGTAAATCATACATGCTCTGATCGCATTCCTTTTAAGAATACACAGCAGATTTTCTTACTCTAGGCGCAGCCAATTTATTCATATAGGGGAGGCGTTTGATCAGCCTCCCTGCACGGGGATTCTTAGATGAATGTGGCTGCTCGGTTTCTTACTAAATTAGAAGCTGCAGAGGAAGTGTGACCAAAGATGGGGGTGCTGGAAAGGTGCAGGGATCTTCATGTGGAAAATCTGGCCTGTGTACTATAAGGACTACGCAGGTGGTACACAACGTTCGTGTCTGGTCATTTTTAATTTCTAAACGCAGTTTACAATCTCCAGACCAACCACATGTTGACCCCCAATTAAACCATGCCATGTAAGTCCCTGATGGCACGAATACAGAGAAATCCCATTCTCCACAGTGCTGTCAGGAGCAGAACAGAATGGTAATTTTGTATTTGGTCTTGTTTGTCAGCCTGCATTTTAATGCATTTTCTAATATGACCACCTGATCCAGAACCAAACCCACATTGTTCTCCGTGATAAACCTGTGGGGAAAAATTCCTCTAAGGCATTTTTGCAAAGGGACTTATCTCTTTAAGTTTTCTGAGTTTCTGAGTGGGTGGAATAGGTTATGCTTTGCATTTCAAGAAATAGAACAAAATGCCACCAACAACACAGAATTTAAATAGTGGCATAGCTGAAGCTCAGAGTGCGCACTTCAAAGAAAATGTAAGATTTGACCCACACCTGAGATGTGTGTTGTTATGACTATTAATTGGATCCTGAAGTCTTCATTTTAAAATGGCCATCAACACAACGCATATTTACTTAGTAGCTCTGATGGTTTTTAATTGGTAAATGACAGGGGTTAGGTAGTGTTAGCTTTGTACATGAGAACAAAAAGGACTATTTTTCAAAAAAAAAAAAAACTATTTTAGGGTTTTTTTATTTTTAATCTACTGTGAAGCCATTATAACCATATAGTGTAGTGATTAAGAGAACAGGCTCTGTAGAGAGACAGCTTGGTTCAAATCCTGGTTTATAACACTTGGCAGATTACCTAACCTCTCTGTCTCAATTTCCACCTATTTGAAACAGGGTGATAATAACCTCATGGGATTGGTGTGAGAATTCAAAGAGATAAATCATCTTAAGTGCTTAGCACTGTGCCGTACATAAAAAAAATACACATAAATGTTTACTTTTATTATAATTAAGGTTCAGATTAATATGATTGATGCCAGATAAGTACCAGCAACAATGCCAGTCTCTGTCTCTGAAAACCCTACATCTAGGAAAGTGGCATGTTATCTTGTGGTCTTATTACTAAAGAAGATTTTAATACTATTGGAGTTCCCTCAGCCTTCTCACTGGTTTATTTAAGAGCAGTCCTTCCCTTATCACTCCTCCTTCTGCATGCAGCCTCCTTCAATCAGAATCTATGACTCTGTTACTTCTTCAGCCCCTAACACTTATAACCTTTTATAACTTTGTATTTTTTACTTCCATGTCTCTCTTTTCCAACTAGAATATAAGCTCTTTGAGAGCAGGCAGCATATCCATATATATCACTTTAAAGCTTGTTGGGTGTATTTTCCTTGAGGATATAAGATGAAAGGAACTAGCTCTTAGAAAAATACATCCGTTGCTGCCAGTACCTTCCTAAGCTTAGAGAGAAATTAGAAAACCTTGCATGCCTTCCATCAATCAGCCTACTTCAGCACTGGTAAGACTTCAGCTACCCTGAAGAGATTATTAAGACAAAAAGACTAAGGAGGTGAGAGGAGTAAAGGATTAGAAAGACGCATTTTAGCGATTTACATCTGTACTTTAAACTTCTTCACAAAAAGTCATATTTTCCACATATAGAAAGAGAGTTGGGCTCATTATGTTAATTTAGGAATTCAAGGCAAAGAAGTTATGAGCCGACACATAAAACTCCATATCTATTTATCTATCTATCATCTATCATCTATCATCATCTATCTATCAATCATCTATTGATAGTCGGTGCCTCCCTCTTGGAGTCTATGCAGGTGAACAGCAAATCTGAGGGAACCATCCTCTTATGCACAATTCTGCTCATCTTAATGAGAAAGCCAGTTGGCCATAAACATAACTAGGGCTCCGATTAACACAGCTGGGTTGCTGCTCTCAGCAGTCGACACATAGCCTTTTGCACCTACAGACGACTCTGCCGAACTCACTTTCATTACTGTACTGTTCGCACAATCATTGGGAAACAACCACAGCCTTGTGGGTGGTTGACCAGACACCAGGGGTGAAGACTGCATTTCTGGTGTGTCTGCCACTGTTTTCTTTAATGATTTTGCCAATGAATACGGTCTCCGTCCTTCTGTCCTTTAGAATGTCTATGTTGGGCTTCAATGATCTCAAAGCTAATGGTAAAATATGCTCCGTGCAGCACCGCTCTGTCGAGGAGATTTGAATCATTATCTGTTCTCTTCCTCTGGACAGACTGTAGGGTTAAATGGCTGGGGTTTTTGAAACAAAAGATTTATACTCCATTTTCTTTGTACTATCCATCCATGCCTCCTGTAATAGGAGCTGGTTGGCGAGCTCGGCGTCTGGGTTGTCATTTCTCTTGCATGGTATGTATTAGAGTCCAAACGACCTCTACACCATCAAGGTTCCACAAACCTTAAATTTAAGCTACCTGCTTCACCAAAGTACCTAAAACAATAACTTTTTTATGTTGCAACAAACATTACATTTAATGAGTACAGTGCACATGTAATGATACAGTGAATCAGTGTGAAGCCTCAAATAATGATTTCTGTTGGCACTATAAAAGGAATGTAATTTTTCTTGTTGAAATACCATTTTTCAGTTACTGCATGAGTGATGTGGTAATTATCCCCTACACCTGGGATTTAAATCCAATCCTACAAGCCCATTTTCTGTTTGCAAGCTGTCAGGCTGATGCATAGGCTTTGTTCTTATCTGGCAGTAGGCAAGGAATCGGTAATTCAGAAACAACAAAGCCACTGATGGGTCATCATGTAATCTGCACTGAAAATTGCAATCTGTAATGAGATTGGAAACGCAGATGAGGTGACTAAAATTGATTACCTACCATATCTGAAAATTTAAATTTTATTGCACAAATATGATCAAACTAGTCCATAAGTTTGGGGATTAGTTGAGAAAGAATAAAGATTACTTTTAAATTAGGTGAATGTAGATAAGTTATTTAAATGTAAATTATTTGCTTTATAGCAATACGGTTGGTCTGCAGGGTGATTCACATGACCACATATTTTAAGTTCCCTGATGGCATCGTTTCTGCCTGGGAGTTCCAATTAGAGATGACATATACACTTTCAACTCTTAAGGGAAGTGCAGCAAAGTGGACCATGAATGAAACTCACACCAATCTCCAAGCCATAAAAATTCACCTTTTATATGCTTATTATGGAAAAAAATAATCATCCAGGAGCCTTGGGAGCTTTAAAAAACAAGCAGCAGACTGCGCTTGGAGTATTTGCAAACATTTCCCCCATCCCTATACACACATACACTATCTTCCAAGGGGTCAAGCTTTGTTGGTTTAGCTCAGGAGCAAGAATGACAGGCTCACAGTCCCCTGCTTCCTGTAGGAAGCACATACTTATAATAATAGAACTGTAAGAGCTACTGGTGATATACTGGTCCAACCTCCAAGTCACTATGAACATCTCTGTACTTCTTATCAATAACATGATAATAAACCCTACCATTGGAAATTTGGTAGAACTTAACGATATTAAAACAAAAGGTATATCTAATAAGGGATCATTATCATTACACAATTTCAGAAATGAATGAAAACATGTTCATTTAATGCCACCAAAATATTTCATCTCTTAGTCTAGCTTCCCAGAAAGTATCCATTAGGGTGGCAAGAAAGAGCATTGAGAGATCAGCTTCTGCTTAAGGGAGGATTCTCTAGGAAAAAATACATACCATCAAGGCTCAACTTCCCTTTTTAGGGAGTGTCAAAGCAAACATGTTTCCATCCCGTGGCCTAGAGTTGCTCTTGAAGCTTCAAGAGCTTCTCCCACTTTGGGAAGTTCTTCCCCCACCCCCATAGATTATGAAAAAGAGTTTCCCTCTGATAAGCACAGTTGAGGAGCTAGAAGGACACATTAGTGAGGAGTAGGGCCGCATACTCTAAATTACTCTCCAGCATGAATCTTACCTTCAGAAGTGCCTTCGGTTTCACTGGTGGCCAGCCTTTTCCCATAATCTGGCCCTATTCAGAAGGAAAATTCTTAGGAGAAATTTTTGTTTTTATTATTTCTTATTAGTTTTGTTTTATGTTGTTTTGCTTTGGTCTTCTTACCTTGTGACTTTCCTGTTCAGTTCCTCTGAGACCCAGTGAAGGTCTAGTGGCAGCCGATGCAATAAATAGTCATTGATGTTGATCTACAAGTTCCAGAATGACAGGCTCTAGCAGTCTAAATTAATATTTATCCGGCTTCACATTCCATTGTTATTTATTGTAACCATTGTGTACATTCTTCTTCCAAAGGAGAAAGAAAAAAAAAAAGGAAGGAATTGCTTGTTAAATTATTAAACTATAAAAAGATTTACAACATTCAAGTACCATCTACATCCACGAAACTGCTTTCTTTATTCGTGCTCTTTTCTGTTTCAAATGTTAAACCCATTCCTTCTGCAATGAACTCACTTTCTCCTTTGCATTCATCTTTTCTGAAAAATCTTCCTTTACATGAATATTTTTAATTCTCCTTATTTCTAGCCTCCAGATCTCCTATTCAGAGCATGTAAGGAAAGACGATGTCTGCTGCCCTGTTCCCATATGACCCATCTCTGCTTCCTCTTATGCAAATCTGACCCCCAGACTCTTATTTCTGTTAAAACTGCTTTCTTCATGAAGACTGGTCCAAGCCACCACAGTCTTTAGCCTGGAGGGTTGCAAGGTCTCAAAGGGTCTTTCTGCTTCCCATCATGCATCTCTAAAATTTATTCTCCATGAAACTGTCAGAGTTATCATTTTAAAACATAAACCGGATAAAGTCACTTTTGTGCTTAAACCGTGCCGATGGGTTTAAGCACATCACACTCATCTACAATTGTACGTTCTCTGCCGATCCCATCTCACGCACTTCTCAGCCTTGTTCACTGCCCTATAGTCAGGCTCTGCATCTTTGAACTCAAGCAGATTGTTCCTGGAATAGGGTCTTTGCCATAGTTTATCTGTTGGCTCCTTCTGGTCAGTCAGATTACAGCCAAATTATCCCTTCCTCAAAGACACCAGTTCAGTCAAAAATATCTATCTAGTCACTTTCTGTTGGAACATTCTCTTCTGTTTCCTTGATATCATCTATCATTTCTGGCACTTCTTTTGTTTTTTGTATTGTCATTTTATTTTATTTTTTGTCTCTTCTAGCTCAATGTAAGTCACATGAGAGTGGGGATTTTGCTTGTAATACCTTCAAAACCCAAACTTTGAAAATTGCATAGCATACAATATGGATTCAATGAAGATGTTAGAGTAAATATCAGCACTTACCCTCTACTCATTTTGTCCAATTACATATTAGCCATTTATTTTCAATAATGACTTTCCCATATCTTAATGCATAACTGAAGCTGTTGACATCTCTCTTCTTGAAATTCTCTTGGCCTTTATATTTTATGTTATATGTGCTGGGTTTCCTTTCTACTTTCTCAATTCCTTCTCCAGTCCTCTAATTAAAAGGTTGAGTTTCCCCAATTCGTCTCTTTCTCACTGTCTTTTTTAGCTAATTCAAATATCACCATGGTTCCAATGGATGTGTCAAAGAAAAATTGTGCTGGATAAGTCAAACGGACAAGGAAGACTTTATTCAAAATCATTGCAATAGAAAAGAGATATTGAGCTCAACTTTGGGCAAGAGAGTTTTAAGCACTGGGGTGAGCTAGTGGAAAGTACTGGAGGGAGAGTATTAGGGGATGGATTGGTCAATGTGATTAGGCCATCTACCTTTGCTAATTAGCACTTATTGAAATTAGGCTCATACCCTCCCACAGAGACTGAGGGATAAAGACACTTAGTTGATGATTACATTTCAAAGAGATGGCTCCCATGTCCTTGAAAAAGACATTCTTGGGTTATAAAACTGGCCACTGGCACAGAATTATTTCTCAAAGAGGCAGAGAAAGAATTTATAATTGAAAGCTTTCTAAAGCAAATGCTTCAAGAAAAGAGAAGTCAGAGTATTTATACTGCAAGAAATCTATCTAAAGTTTAGTCAAGCTGAGGGGATATATTAAGGCCATCTTGGTCAGATGCATTTTTCAGGCTACCTTCCACATTTATATGTTCAGCCCTGATATCCTTGACAAGCTTAGATCCTGCATTTTCAGTTGCTTATTGAATACCTCCAGCTGAGTATCCCATTTTCACATCCAGGTCTTCATGTTTAAAACCAAATTTTACGCTTCTTTTCTTTTTTTTTAAAATTGAGATATAATTGACCTATAACATGATATATTAGTTTTAGGTGTATAACATAATGATATGATATATGTATATATTGCAAAATGATTGTCACAAGTTTAGTTAATGTCCATCTCCACACATAACTGCAAATTCTTTTTCTTATCATGAGAACTTTTAAGATTTATTGTTAGCAACTTTCAAATATACAATACAGTATTGTTAACTATAGTCGCCATGTTGTACATTACATCCTTAGAACTTCTCTATCTTACAACTGGAAGTTTGCACCTTTTGACCACCATGACCCATTTCACCCCTCCCCCCACCTTTGGGGACTACCAGATTGTTCTCTATATCTATGAGCTCATTTTTTTAAAAAAGAACTGGTGAGCTCATACAATATTTGTTTCGATGTTCGACTTATTTCACTTAGCTTAATGCACTTGAGGCCCATCCATGTTATCACAGATAGCAGGATCTCCTTTCTCATGGCTGAATAATATTTCATTGTGTGTGTATGTGTGTGTGCGCGCATGTATGTATGTTTGTATATATGTATGTATGTGTACGTGTGTGCGTATGTGTATATACACACACACGCACACACATACACACACACACACACACACACCAATATATATCACATTTTATTTATCCGTCCATTTGCTGATGGACACAGGTTGTTCCATGTCTTGGATATTGTAAATGATGCTGCAATGAACATGAGGATGCAGAAATCTCTTCAAGATAGCAATTTTGTTTTCTTCAGATAAATATCCAGAAGTGTAATTGCTGGGTCATAAGGAAGTTCTATGTTTAATTTTTTTGAGGAAACTTCATACTTTTTTTCATAGTCATTGTACCAATTTATAATCCCAACAGTGTACAAGGATTTCCTTTTTTCTCCACATCCTCACCAACATTTATTATTTGTGATCTTTTTGAAAATAGCCATGCTAACAGGTAAAGTGATATCTCACTGTAAAAGAAGTTAACCTTCTTTTATTTGAAATGATTCTTACATTCATCATCTCCTTTTCATTATTACTGCCACTGCTTTTATTAACTGAATGACTTTTTTTTTTTTGAATGCCATTTTAACCACTTTTCCCACCTTTTTCCTTTCCTACTCAAATTTGCCTTCTGATAATTTTTCTAAAATACTACTTTAAGCATGTCCCTGTCCTACAAAAATGTCGATGACTCTCCATTGTCTGCATGGTCAAAATAGTATCCATATTAGAGCTGGAAATATTCCCTAATAGTCAGGTTAGCAAGACTTCATAATTTTATAAAAGACACTACTGGTTTTAACCACTTAGGGTGCCTACAGAATGCTTAAAGTTGAAATAGTTAAGTAAGAAAAATAGTAACAGGAGGAGAATGTGGCCCAGATCTATTGGAACTGTGGCTTTAAAATAGCATAATAAGTGATGTTAACAGTACCTAAGAAAGAATTTAAGAGAGGAAAGGAGTATCTCCACTCATGGTCTTTAAAGAGTCTCCATTAGGTCAGATCTTAGTATTTAATCATTTTGTTGTCCTAGCTTACTCATCTTCTAATGTTTCCCACTGCTTAAATCAAAAGCAACTTCTATCAGTTTCTTTATTTCAGTCTCTCTCATACACACACACACACACACACACACACACACACACACACATATTTATTTAGAATATATAACTTATATATTATATATATTTTGGCAAAGCTGGGAACTTATCTTGCAAAATGACTAGAAATTTATTCATTGGTCAGTCCAATCATCAGACTGAGATACAATTACTCATGAACTTACCTGCAAGCAAGGAGGATATGATAAAATAAGCTACTCATTATGCTTCAGTCAAGAGAAAATTCTAGGATTACTAATGACCCTTGCAGCATCAATTGGTATCACAGATAGTTATGGGAGAAAACGTGTAATTTAGAAGAAAATGTATTTCTGTTCTACTATCTCCTCAGATATTTTTGTATTGTAACCAGGGCATTTTCTTTGTTATAATACTAATTTTTATGGTGAAAATCAGAATGGACACAATATTTGAGCATTCATAACTCAGATGTCAAACTTCTCTATATGTGTTTATGTTTATGGGTTTAATATTCAAACTAAGCCTATGGATAGTCAGTATAAGAAAAGTATGTACTAAGTTGGTTAGCGTGTAACTAGCTATCTCCACTTAAGGATGAGAAACCCATCAGATCTGGAAATAGGCAGTTCTGACAGTGTAGAGGAGTTATGTGCTCTGAAATAGTGATATTTTATTAGGTTGTTCTAGATATGCAGTCAACTATAATATCTAAACCATTTACATTCGTTAAGCAATGATATATTTTATTATATTACATTATATTAGTTATTGTTATATTATATTCATTTATTCCAATCTCTACACATTTGTAAGAGTTTCATTTTTATAGATTGCCCACATTTTCTATTTATACAAAACTATGTTTTATTACTCTACATTAATTATTGGTAAGAGGGGAATTATATGGGAGAACACATTCATTGCAAAGTCTAGTGATTATAACATTTATTTCCAGGATTTTATATGCTATTTTTAAGTACTAAAATATCAGTAATACACCACCAAAAAGTATCAGGTATTTTTTTTTTTATTGTTCAATATTTTATTAGTTTAGGTAATGCTAACTACCCCAACAAATAAACCCTGTTATCTTAGTGATTAAATCCAATAGAATTTTATTTCTTAATCAGATAAAACCCATTTGACAGTAGGAGTGTCTTCTAAAGTCAATCCATGCATTGATATCCAGCCTGCTGATTAGGAGAAGGTGAAGAAAGCACACCAGCTTCTTAAATATTCTTACCTGGAATTGACACAAAGCAGTGAGAACTAGATAGATACATTAGATAGATAGATAGATAGATAGATAGATAGATAGATAGATAGATAGATACATACATACATACATACATACATACATACATACATACATACATACATACATAGATACATAGATAGACCGACAGATAAGGTGATAGATAGGTCTTCCCTTATAACAGGTGGCTCAGAGAAAGTAATCAGCAGTGAATGTGACTTAAAATGGCTACAGGGAGAGGTGGAAAGAGAATTGGCATAAAAAGCAGGGCTTCGGGGTTATAAAGCTCAGATTCTGATTTTTTGTATAAATATATAGAGAGAAAGTGAGAAAGTGAGAGTAATAGTGAAAAAGCCATGAAATTCTCCTTCTTCTCCCTAAATATTACACAATATAAAATACAATACAAACATATAAATCCATCGACTGAAATGGAGGATGAGAAGTCTAAGTGCCCTTCCTCTAGACCATCCAACTTTCCTATTGCTCTTAAGGCTATTTTGGGAAATCCTTAACAGAAAGCAGCATTTGAAAACTACTTCTAAAAGTAATATATAACCTTCTACCTTTTACATTTTTTAAAGTCCCTCTTTGTCAGTGAAGCATTTCCTGACCTTTTTCATTTTTTTCATCTCATAACTCCCTCCTCCAGTTTTGCAGTACTTTAAAAAAAAAAAAAAAACAACTCTTTCATGCCCTGTATTTTGGAAGATCATGTATGATTATATTGACTTCTTGAATTTTTATTTACTTTTAAACTCATTTGGTCTGGCATTACCAGTAAAGTGTAAGGTTCTCGTTTTTTTCCCCTGTCCCACCCGAACACTCGGTATGTTCCTCACTAACCACTGTAGTATGTCGATACAGAGATTGGAAGGAGGCATGACTTGATCATCACTCTGTACTACACCCTCAACCTGATGTTGGACCTGTTCTTGAGTGCAGGGAGTAGTTTAATTCCATACGCTTAAGTGCTGTGAAATATAACTCCCAGTAATCTTATAAGATTTCACTTTTCACACTACATTTTCATTTAGTCAGAGAGATAGAGCTGGCTAATCAAATGGTTTAATGACACGGTACCCTGTTTCACTTACTCCTTGCTTAGTTCTTTCATTATTGTGGGGGGTAGTTGTCAGGCTTACAAGAACTCTCGACAGTATCTAGCAGTGGGGCAAATCAAATTCCTGTGCCTTGCTACCATAAAGAGTTCTGATAATTAACACTCATACCTGGAAAGTAAATGGCCCAAGACAGAATATTCTAGATCTTGAAACAGTAATTTTGCATTTTAAGGAGATTGTGTTGGAAAGATACTCCTCACTGATAGTCAACTAGGATCTCCTGAAACCCAAAATATTTCCAATATGGATATTTGAAAGAGATGAAAGAAGATCACTAAATATAATGCTATTCAAAATTTGAAAATAGAAACAAAAAAGTGTGTGCACGTGTGTGTGTTTTAAAATGATAAATCATATTTATGCCAGAGAAGATAAGTGAACTTCAATCTCAAGATGAATCCAGCTAAGTTACACGGACACTAGAACACTATGAAAGGTCTGCTAAGCTGTCCTGAGTCTTATTTGTACATTACTGTCAGGTAAAGCAAAGAAGAACATATTTCAGCATTTGCCTCTAGTGACTAAATTACTTATCTATAGTCATTTTTCAAAACCCATAAAACCATTTGATGTATTAAAAACAAAATGCTGCATTTTGGTAGTCTGGAAATATTTTTAGGGACCTAAAACCTAAAATAAACTGTTGTCTTTATAAAAACTTGTTACCAATGCTGATTCAATTGTATAGTACTCTGCATTTTTATTTCAGTGGTATAGACAAACCATCCACATCATCTTACTAGTTATTTCTTAGTATGATGGTCTTTATTTATAAGGTGAGTGTGAAAAGGGGGCCAGAGAATAGATGATACCAGGCCCTTACGATGACAAAATGAACCTTGGCTACATTAAAAATTCTTACTATAAGAGATTTATATTTCTGGCTATGTTGGATTAATTTGTAAAGACTAGTATTTCCTCTAATAAGAACTAGAAAGGCTGGGTAAAACAAAGAGAAATCCATTTGAAAAAAATGGAGTATTAGAGAAGCCAACATCTTGTGGATATTAGAAAGAATGGAATAACAGAGAAGGGAGCCTAACATTCAGTTCTGCTTTTTCCTTCCAAATGCTCATTCAATAAATAGTCCCTGAGCAGTTAAAAAGCTTTATTTAGTCTCCTAACACTTGGGAGACAAAAATTGGACTTAGAGATTTGTCAAGCAGGATGCCCTGGGCTTTTAGATGGAATTCAAAGGGGTACATCTTATGAGAACAAAAGTGAGAGACAGGGAACATTTTGTGAGAAAGGACAAATCAGAAAATTTGAAACATAGCTTTAATATTCTTGATAACAGATCGAGTTAATCCATTTTATTCCTAGATTAAAAATATGTCAAAAACAAAAACAAAATTGAAAATTCTTAATAGAACAAAATTCTTCAGACTCTTAAAATACTTCTATAATTTTACACACACAGTAATTATCATTTAGTCAAAAGTTATCATACATAGCAAGAGACATTGCAGAATGATCAAAAAATTTATAAGAATATAAGTGACAGGGTAAGGGACCCACAGGAGATCCAGATTTTACAATTATTAAACAGATTTTTAAATAACCATGATAAACATATTCAAGAATACAAATGACGAGATGAGTAGTCTATTAAAAAGAATCAAATAAAAATTATAGAACTGAAAATTACAATAACCATAATTAAGAACTCAATATGTAGATATAATAGAAGACCCAACAGATCTATCTTTGTCTATTTTTCTCTTTCACCACTCGAATATGTTTCATGATTCTATTAGTCCTCTGCAACATCTAAAGTAATACCTGATAAATAATAGATACTTATAATTTTTTATTTATTTTTTGAATTTTAATTAGTTTCAAGTATACAATACATTGGTTAGATATCTATATAATTAGTAAAAAGATCCCCCCAATTGCTCTCTCCCTCCCCTGACCCTCCACCTAGCCAATGTATTAATGCTAATTGCATTCTCTATGCTGTGCTCCCCATCCCCGTGACCATCCATCAGCTACTAATATGTACTTCTTTGACCCTTCACCCTATTCTCCCAGCTCTCCAACCTTCCCTCCCCTCTGTTCATCATCAAATTGTCCACTATATTTGTGAGTCTGTTTTTGATTAGTTGTTCTTTTTATTCCTTAAATTCAACATATAAGTGAAATCATATAGTGTTTATCTTTCTCTGTCTGACAAATACCTCTAGGTTCATCAAACCAATATCTTTTTCCATTCTCTTCCTTTTCATATATAGGAGTCTTGTTTTCTTATCCTTTCAGCCACTCTATCTTTTGATTAGAGCACTTAATTTTTTTCCATTTAAGGTACTTATTGATAGGAATGTAGTTGTTACCATTCTTTATTCGTTTTTGATACTTCTTCTTAAAGAAGTCCCTCCAACATTTCCTGTAATTCTGGCTTGGTGGTGATAAATTCTTTTAGTTTATTTTTGCCTGTCTTTCAACTCTAAATGATAGCTTTGCTGGATTCTTGGTTGTATATCCTGCGTCTTCATCCTGTCGAATATGTTTTGCCAAGCCTTTCCATCCTGCATAGTTCCTTTTAAGAAATCAGCTGCCAGTCATACGGGTGTTCCCTTATATGTAATTATTTGTTTATCTCTTGCTGCTTTTAATATTCTTTCTTTGTATTTAACCTTTGGCATTCTAATTATGATGTGTTTTGGTGTGAGACTCTTTGGACCCCTGATTTTTGGAATCCTCTGAGCTTCCTGGGGTTTTATGTCCATTTCCTTCACCACGTTAGGAAAGTTTTCCATCATTATTTCTTCAAAAAGCTGTTCAACATTTTGATTTTCTTTACTTATGCCGATCAGATGAATATTTGGAGCCTTAATAGTGTCCCATATCCTCCTTAAATTATTTTTATAATCTTGGCATCTTTTTTCTTGTCATTCTGTCTGAGTGTCCTGATTAGCTTTCTTGTCCTCCAGATAGGGCATGTGATCCTCTTCTTTATTCACTTTGTTTATTCCTTTGTTTATTCCATTTAATATACTTCTCATCTCAGATAACATGTTCTCCATGTTAGACTGGCTCCCTTTTATAATTTCCATCTCCATTTTTATGTCTTTGTTGGAGTTCTCTACATTTCCCAAAAGTTCATTGATCATCTTTATAACTAGTGTTTTGAACTCTGCATCTGTTGACTCCTTTATATCTGGATCCATACTTGACTCCATTATATCTGGATCTCCGTTCTGTTCTGTCATATGGTTTCTGCTTCTTTGTCATCCCATTTTGGCTGCCTTTCTGTGTCTGTTTCTACGTACTAAGCAAAGCTCCAAAGTCTCCCGGTCTTATTAGTGTGGATTTGTGAAGTAGGTGTCCAGTGGCACAGTCCTGAGAGAGGTTCAGCTGCAGGCCAAATTTAGCCCAAGTCTCTACTCCTCTGGAGCCACCTGTTAAGATTCACAAGCAATCCACAGATGCTGTGCTTATAGTTGCTTCAAAAAGCCACACCAGAAACTGAGGCCAGCTGGCTCCACCATTGTGAATCTCAGCAAGGAGCACCTGGCTCGCTGAGAATACACCTGGATGTGGCTTGGGTAGGGCCCAAATTGGGGGAGGCGGGGTTTCAGGGAATCGGTTAGGCTGAGCGACCTTTGTTATCCAGTTTAATGACCTCATGGCAATGGTGGTACTGTGTCTGCGTACTGGGAAAGGAAAGGGCTCAACAGGGAACAATGGATACCGCCGGCACTTCTGTACCGATTGAGTCTCACCTTAGCCCTCACTCCGACAATGTCTCCCTGTAAGTCCCCGGTGCCCCCTGCACGCAGCCGACTTGATGCTGGTGCTCAGAGCAAGCAGGTCTGTCACTGAGAAAATCACTCACAGACGTGACTCTTTTAAGAGACTTCTGCCACTGCCACAGCCTCCATCTCGCTCAGCTGTTTGGGACCGCATCCTCGTCCCATCTTACTTTCTGCCGTCGCAGGGTACTTTCTTGGATTTCTCCATAGCTGTATGGCTTGTTCATCTAGATCCGAGGCAATTTTTCTTTGCTGCTGCTCCTTGTTTCCATCACAACTTTGATTTGGTCGCCAGAAGGATGAACAGAGCCTCTATCATCTACACCATTTTTTTCTCAACAAATAATTTTTTAAATGAATGAATTAATGATACCTTGCCAAGAGGCAAATAAAGTCACATACTTTTTAAAGCCAGAGTGGAAAGGAAGGAGATAAAAAAGAGAAGACATGGGGGGATGTATTTGTTGGCAGAAAGGCAGCCAAAGATGAAGACAGGAAAGACCTGCAGATTTACAGAACGGCCTTCACTCAATTTGTTCTCTTATTTGATGTTCTCTACTGCTCTCAGCTGCACCTCCGGATAATGAGACTTCTAGCTGGATATAGGGAGAGATATTCAAGGCCACCTGGGGTTACATACCTGCTACGTAATTATGGGCTACCCAGAAGAAAATGTGAGTTACTGTTGGTTCAAACCTTAATAGGTTGATAGAAACAGTAAGTGCCATGATAAACTTTCCTCATTCAAATAGTATTCTTTTCTCCTCTTGCAGATGGAGTTGCAGGAAAACCCTAAACTCTAGAATCCTCTACAGCTATGAAGAGGCCCAGGGAAGGAGGTTTTGCTTGAACCACTTTCTTCTCCAAGGAGTTAAGGGGGTCTCCAAGTAGGCAGCAGGCAGTATAGTTTTGTAATACTTGTGTTTTCAAAATCAGATAGTATTTAAAAAGAGCCAAAATAATTGAGAAAGAAGGCACCAAACAAACGAACACAAAAGGTGAGATGCCAAGTAGCCCTGGCAGTTTATAGGCAATGAATTAAACTTCAGAGCTTTCTATTGCAATTTCTCAAAATACCTTCAAATTAACAGTAAAAGGGAGAGAAAGGATTAGCTTTAGTTACACAGTAGATAGACCATAAGGAAAAGTTGAAACCAAATAAATAAATAAACAATAAAAGGCTGAAGTTAAATATTTTCAAAGAGCTTTCCCTAGTCTCTGCAGCATACACTTTTTTTTGTTGAAAACTCCACTAAAGTGCTGCGATCATTCTCAGATGGGCCCTCCAATTTAGTTTGCTGCTTAATTGTTTGTTTGTTTGTTTTATCAGCTCAATATTAGCGTTGTCTCTATGAGGCCAATGCAAGATACCTACTCTGGACCTTAACTAGGTCAAAACAAAAAGAATCTGAAAGAACATGGTTGAATAACAAATCCAGATCTAGTGGAAAAAGATTTTGGGGGGCATGGCCAGAAAGCCATTTCTAGAAGGGCCAAGAAGTGTTACCAAAATCCCAGGAGTCAAATACACGAGGCATATTCCCTTGGGCTGTCTGGGGTGAAGGCTAACAAGTACGAAAACTGTCCAAGAACAGGAACTCAGGGCACAAAAATACGGTCTAGAGCATTCTCCTTAATTTGTAGACACGGGCACTCTTTCCTAAGGTCTAGGAGTGACCTTTTCAAACTCAGCTCAAAGGGGTGACCTGCTCTTTCACTGTCTATTTTATAATATGTATGTCACTTGGGGGAGTTGGAGTCTCTTTCAACCAGTCCAATTTCCCAAAGCTATATAGAAGAATTAAAAGAACACTTGGAGGCCTGTGAAAATATTAATGCTTTCCGGAGTTTGAGTAATTGTTTTTGCTTAGTATATCTGTGATATTACATAGTTCCAGCTGTAAGTGGTATTGTTTTAATTACAGGAGGAGGGCTTTCTTCATTGAAACCTGACAAGGGAGGAGGTAGAAGTTAATAATAGTGCCTTGAAGGATTATAGATAACTCTTTGTTAAAATTATGTGAAAGAACACACACACAATACACACATAAATACATACAGTGAAATACAAGTCATTATTCTAGAGACTGTTAGCTATTTTTTATTTCTTTAAAAGAGTGTCTTGCAATCCAATAATACACTATGAAACCAGGTAAGGGGGCTGTTTTTGTCACTCAGTCTGTCATGGTATAATTTTACCTATCAGTATTTCAACTGAAGGTGGCATTTAGGAGTTCATTAGTGATTAAAAGAGCCCTCTATTGCTCAGAACTGATCTTAGATATTTAAGGAAAGCATTTAGTTCAGATTGACAGTTTTTCTACCCTTATGATGTCTCTCAAACAAACTAAAAAGTTATGGTGAATTCTACTAAGAAATGTATATTTCTATTAAGAAATTTATATTTTATATACTGTATGCCATAAACTGTATGCAGCAATGACAAGAAGACATAGCTCTCTCTCTACCAGCAAGCTTCATTTCCCTATCAAAAGAAAGCAGTACTTGCAAAGTCTGAGTAAAAGACTCTTACCATTTTTCAGCACCGTCACTCTCTTTTTATGTTTTGTTCATAATGGCAACTGTCTGGCTTGATACATTAGTTCTGATGCTTTCACCTGCTTGTTGTCATTCAGGTGCTAAACGAAGAGGATGAATATGTATAATTCTTTCAGGAGTGCATTAGAATGACCCATCTTGGCATATTTTATGACACATCCCACCAGACCCTGATTATTTTGTGAAGTTGGCATTTAAGTTATACTGGTTGGCTTTTGATAGCTTTTGCCAACTTCCTCTGAGCATGTGATTAATCAGTACAATAAAATGGGACACTCTAAAATGCAGGATTGATGCATGGGTAAGGATTTTAAAACTTTCATTCCTTTATCAGTCATTTGAGACAGTTTTAGTGGCTCATTACCGGAAAGTATTTTAGGAAATCTTCCCCTATTTGATCACTGTGCCAGTGTTGTATCGCCTCTCTAGGGAGAAAGGGATCTTTTGATTTTGATATAGTTTCTTTCTTCCAGAATGAGGATGTAGTGTTTTGTTTTTTTTTTCCTTTGGAACATTGTCAGGTACCTTTTGACAGGTAATAGAGAGAAACCGATAGTAACTGAGGAAACTTAGGCCAAATTAGTTTGAAAGGCCTCTTGAGAAAGAAGTCTGGGTTTAAAATTGGAGAAGGCTCTTCTATACATGCCTGCAGCAGGCTACCAGGAAAAACACATTGAAACTTGGAAATCTACCACTGTTTTTATTCATTCATTCACTTAACAAATTCTTAGTGAGGCCTATGTTTCAGAGGCCATGATAGAAATGATGATACAAAGTCAATAATGTGCATTTGGTCTTGCAGCATCAAGTTAAACACAATCTTTTTGAGTTTAAGGTGTGGAAGAAAAATGTTCATCGAAATTGACTGATACTAATTCAGATCTTAAAACTCCTTCAGTGAAGTCTTAGCAAAGATTATGGTTTAGTATTGATAACTCTAAACCAAAAAACAGCAAATGTAGACAAAGCTCATACGGGACTTAAAAAGTGTATATGTTACAGAAAAGAAGATTCAGATCGGACCATTATTGTCTTACTCATATCATTTAAAGTTATCGTCATTTCCTTACTGTGAAGAATTTGGAATTTCATTTAAGGATACACTATATATCTTTCAAATTTGGTTTCCTCTAGGTATATCTGTTAAAGACTATACACTTTTCTTTAAGAGTGCTATTGAGGCATTTTTAGAAAATTATTTTTGTCATCTTTATACAGTGCCAAATTAAAGAAGCATTTAGCTATCATGTGTTCATACTGGAACCTGATGAGCAACCCTAACTAATAGAATTAAAATTCTGGTTCCCAGTAGCACATTTTGCAGACTCTCATCTAGTCTGGAAAGGCTAAGTATTACCAACACAAGGACAGAACCACTGTGGGTTTCCATTCCTAACATAGCCTCTTAAGAGATGGGGATGCGGGGCAGGGAAAAGTGAAAGAGATCTACTTCCTCTTTCTCTAGAAGAGAATTTGTAAGTTTCTGGGGGATTTAGGACAGTTCATCGCATTTTACTACTTAACAGAAGTAGCAATATTGCAAAACACTTCTATGTCTCTTCTAAGACTTCTTTGGGATCATCGGTATTACTATTAGTAACACCAAGGGGTAATTGAGTTGAGGAAGTTTTTAGCTCCCTATAATTTCCATCTGTGTCCCTAGAGTTACCCCAAATAAACATACTATCTTAGTAAAAACATGTTTGTATGCAAAGTTTCAATACAGTTTCTCTACCTCCTCCTCTCCCTAACTGAATTTGGTCCCTAAGTGCCTCTTATGTAAAAGTCTTGAAGATGTTCCTGCTTCTCATATTTTCTGGTCCCCAATCAGAGCAATGAATGAGGACTGCATAGGATAAAACGTGGGAAGTGGAAAGTTACATGTAAGGCATATCCACTCTGTGTTTGCCTCCCCTACCCTCAATGAATTTCACTGATAAAAATGAGGATAAGATGAGCACAGAGAGCAACTGATGAAAGAAAATCAAGTCACCAAAAGAGAAACTTTTGTAAATAATAATAGCAGTCAATGTTTATTTAACCCTTGCAAGATGCCAGTTATTGTTCTATATACTTTAGTGCAGTATAGCACTGATCCTCTTAGCTCGTTTAAATTGCATTTGCACACTCAGTAAGTGGAAAGCTAGGATTTGGGCCTAGTTGTTCTGACCCTAGAGCCATGTTCTTATGCGTGGAGAGCAAATTCTTTTTCATCCCACCATCTACTCTTTCTAGCAACTCAAAGAGAGTACAGAAAAATTGCCCTGATTTGTAACATGTTAGTAGCAGCTTCAGCTTTAGAAGAAGGAATGCTTTTGGATCCCTTTCTCTCAAAGCTTTGAATTTGATCGTTTGACATTTAAGAGAGAGTCAGTGCTGGTGAAAACTGGTCATGTTACTGCTGGCTCTGGAATATAGGATATAGAAAAGGCTTTATTTTCTTAACACTTGGGGGAAAGGATTACCAATTTTATACATCAAGAATTCAGAAAGGAGGCCATTTTGAAAAACCAAAATCTCTATGATAGTTATTGAGTAGTTTAAAATATGGAATAGGACTATATGTACCTTCACCTTGCCCACCAGGTGCCAGTGGATTTAGACTGAATACTTCTGGGCAATATCACTTTCTGCTTGTTGAGGACTGGTTTATCAACATAAAATTAAACACATCTGTACCTGGTCACTTCATGAGGAGTCTAAAAATAAACATAATCTTTGCAGACTTTCAGAGGTAAGATGCTGCTGAATGTTTGATTTCTTATTTTTCTTTTTCACAAAAATAATAAATAGAGGTACCTAAAATTAATACATAGTGCTCAAAACTGAAGCTTGGAGAAAACTTTGATAAGCAGAGGCTGATTTAAAACACACACACACACACACACAAATATACAGGATTCCAAAGAAAGCTGAGAAACAAAAGTCTGGGCTGCTTTGCCAGTTAAATAATTACATTTTGAAAGAAGCAATCACAACTGGTAAAACTTTTTTTTTTTTTTTTTTAATCTATAGGAAAAAGGCATGTGATACCAACTATCCTCAGCTTTCTGGTCTTTTGAGTTCATTTTCCAAATCTATACACTAGGACAGCCAAGAATATAGTAGAATAAATGTGTCTAGGGAAGAAATAACTACATTGGGGAATTAAATAGAAATGATAAAAATCACTCACACTTCTTTATTGAAATAATTAAATATGAAGTGGAGTGGAGAGTGGCAGATGAATTCTAATAGTAATTGAATTGGCACTTAGGAGTTACCTTATCTGCATTGCCACAATTCAAATTTCCCCATAGTGTTTTCTCTCAGTCCACATCATATTAATTATACCTCTCATCCACCATCTTGTTTATGACCAAAGTAGTTAGTATGCATGGAGAGGCATCCAGGTATCCTAATGGGGTTCAGTAAGTAGTTATTCTATCCCTTATGAAAATGGCATTTGTTGCTCTAGCTCATGAGAAACATCTAACTCATATACCAAACTGCCGGTGGGACTTTCCCTTCCTGCTTTATGAAAAGAACAAAGGTTTCTATTTTATACAACTCAGATAAATGGTCCTGCTCTCTCTATTTGGGAGAAAATGTTGAGGCTTGATTCTTATCAACTCTATCTCTAAAATATTGGGTTTCCACAAATAAGTTTTCTTTTTTACGTGTATCTTTGCAGATCCCGTCTATAGGCTGTTCGTGCAGAATACTTGTTGATGTACTATCTGGACATGGATTTTGGTTATAAAATTATTCTTATTATAATATCATTTTAGTATACTTCTTTGTTTCATTTCATAGAAGATAACATCATTAATCCAAATTTTCCAGACAATCTAATTATTCTGCCTCTGATTGTCATCCTCTCTCTTTGGATGAGGGAATATAATGAAAAATGGTTTCTACAATATACAGGTTATTTCCAAACTTGATTCCATGGAAACATTTTTTGTTTTGTTTTGTTTTAGGATTAGCCAGTGGGAAGACTGAATTTGAGGAGTGAGGATTGTGCTGGCTGGAATCCTATTTCTCTTGTTCTGCTTGAAAATCTCCAACAACAACAAAAAGTATATTATCTAGGTTTAACCTAAGGCCAACTAGTAAATTAATCATTAGAGGGGGGGAAAAAAAGAGCAAACAGAGATGGTAATAGAAAAAATTGTCTATAAAACTGACCTATAGCCTCATTCACCTCTTTGTCTATGTGTGTGTAATTTAAGTGTCATCTGAAATTGCTCTTGTTCATTGTCAAAGTAACTTCATTGGCCAGCAAGAAAATGATGAAGACTTAATCCTTTGGATCAAGTGCTGAGAATTCCATTCATACAATAATTTCCCTTTGAGGGGGAGAGATGTGATATAATTTTCAACCATTAAATCCTTAGCCCTGAATAATAATTAAGTTGTCTCTCTAGCCATCCAGCAAGTGACCCAGTAATACTAGGACAGAATATGGAAAGTTTGGGTGGAGGGAAATATTTTGTAAGGCATTGCCTGAGAGGTCAGTATAAGAGCAGATCAAAGCAATGGTTGGAGAGAAGATATACACAAACATACTGGTTGATTATTTTCAAGACCAACTTTGTATCCATATTGCTACAACTCCTTTATTCTAGATGTCATTCTCTGCCATTGTTATTTGATTCATAAATTTTCCTTTCTTGTCTATCATCCCAAGTTCCTGGCCTGAATAAGCTAGGATTCAACTAAGAGTAGATTTTCAGTCCCAGTTGCGACCTTGGACTTTGATTTTCACATTCTGATATACCGAAATATAGACCAGACTGAGAAGCTGTGTCTGCACTCTGCTATTCAATAAAATGGATACTGGGGAGATGTTGGATTGCCCAAACATGACTGTTTAGAATGAGAAGCACTAATTTCAAGATTTCATTAATTTTTAATCTTTAAAATGTTTCTTCATATTTTAGGGTGGTTCTAAATATAACATATAAACTTTGGCACTCTTCCAATAAAAGGCCTAGTTGGCCCTAAGGTAAAAATATGATCCTGAATTACATAATTATATCATCTGTATTTATCAAATTAGCCAGTTATTTAATAAATCTACATTCTTGCCTAGACTTGATGGACATGGCAGTAACTGCATAGGCTTCAGAGAGAACGAAATTGTAAATGTTGTACAGAATGAAATATTTAACACCAAACAGTGTGATTAACGAATAGAACTGCATTGCAAATGGCAACACAACAGGAAAATCCTTGCAATACTGTGGGTAAAAAAATTAAGATGGATAAAATGTATTAAATCCTACAAATGAAAAGGAAAAAAGTTGCATGAAAAAAACCTTAAATTCTAGAGCAGGAAAATCAGCTTAGTGAAAATTGAAAATGCATGTAATAAAACTAATTCAGGCAGGATATTAATCTTGTGTAAAAAAGATAAAAGCATGTTAAAGCCTGATTGTAAAATATTAATGTGCTAAACCATCATAAAACTTCACATATGCCCTTTAGCGATAGTATTGTTAATGATGATAAAAACTTATTTGCAAATTCTTCTTTTATGAAGTCTGGAAAGAGAAAATCTGAAAAAACGACTAATGTAGACATCTACTATGTGTAAAAGATAGGAAATAGTGACTGTTAATGAGGTTCAGGGAGACTGATCTCTTGACATTTAATTGTGTGACCATATTAAAGGCCCTCTGCAGTCTGTGAGTGAGGTGATTCAGGGTAAACAAGTAGGGTTTGCACCCCGATAAAATTGGAGTATTCTTAAGTCCTTTCCTAAGTTGCTTTCTGATGGCCCAGAGTACTCTTGGAGTTACACTTACCTTGGCCTGCAGTAACACTATAAGGCACCTACTTACTCTTTCCACTGAAGCCCCCCATATAACAAAAGCAAAAAGGGAATTTGTCTCAATCTTTATTCTGTTTTTGTATTATTATATTACTGGTTCTGAATTGTGGGAGCTAGGCTCATAGAAATTCTTTGATAGCTCAGGGCACTGTTTTTGTATAATGGTGAAGCGATATTATATAGCAGGAAGAATTGAGCTAGACTGTGGAGTAAGCTTGACCTGTACACAGATCCTTGTTGTATGACATGCTACAGATGTTGATTAGTTTATTGAACCTCTCTGAGTCATGCATACTGTACAGGAAAAAAGCACATACACACAAAAAGATAATCCTTATTTGCATGGTTTTTGTTAGGGTCTATAATGATGTATTAAAGCTTCTGTCATGTCACAGGTACTCAAATGTAATTATTATTCAAATGTTTATTATTACTGGAGTTTACTCAGAAAGACAATTGAATAAGATTCATTTTTCACAGTATTAAGATTTCAAATTCTCTGGCTTTGGGAACACACACTCTCTCTTTATTTGATGTCATAAATTCGTATTTTTTAAATTCTGGAATATAAAATTCTTTTTAATTAAAATGTAGTTGACACAGTATTATATTAGTTTCAGGTGTACAACCTAGGGATTTGACATTTATATACCTTATGAAATGATCACCACAAGAAGTTTAGTAACCATCTGTTACTGTGCAAAGTTATTGGAATATTATTTACTGTATTCCCTTGTGACTTATTTATGTTGTAACTATAAGTTTGCACCTCTTAATCCTCTTCACATTTTTTAAAAGTTATTTATTTATTTTATTTTATTTTCCCCCTTTTTAATTCCCCCCTGCCCCACTTCCACTCCTGACCTATGGATGTTGCTATTTCCCTTTTCCTAAGAACTGGATTTCTGAAGGCAGGGCGTTCCCACATGTTTGCGGCGCGCAACCAGGGCCTGGCGTTCCCAGGGGCCTGGCCAGCCCAGGGTCTGGCACACCTGGTGCACTCAGGGGAACTGGTGCACCCAGCCCTGGCACACCCGGGGCCTGGCACACCTAGGGTATGGTCCGTGGCTCCACCTGAGGTGTGAACCCAGGACTGTCTGCATGTAAAGCAGACATGCTAACCACTGCACTATGGAGCCACCCCTCTTCACATTTTTTACTCATTCCACCCACTGCCCAACCCTCTGGAAACTATCACTTTGTTCTCTATCTGAGTCTGTTTGTTTTGTTTGTTCATTTGTTTAGATTTTTAGATACCACATGTAAAGTGAAATGATACAGTATTTGTCTTTCTCTGACTTATTTCATTTAGCATAATATTCTTGGTCCATCCTTGTAGTTGCAAATGTCAAGATTTCATTCTTTTTATGGCTGAGTAATATTCCATAGCATATACATACCTCATCTTCTTTATCCATTCATCTATCTATGGACACCTAGGTTGCTTTCATATCATAGCTATTGTAAATAATGCTGCAATGAACATAAGTGTACATACATCTTTTTGAATTAGTTTTTTCATTGTCTTAGGATAAATGTCTAGAACTGGAATTGTTGAATCATATGGTAGTTCTATTTTTAATTTTTTGAGGAAGCTCCTTTCATACTGTTTGCCATTGTGGCTGCTCCCATTTACAATCTTACCAACAATGCATAAGTGTTCCTTTTTGTCTGCATCCTCACCAACACTTGTCGTGTCTTGTCTTTTTGATAATAGTCATTATAGAAGGTGTGAGGCGATTTCTCATTGTGGTTTTTGCCTGCATTTCTCTGATTAGTGAAGTTGAGTAGTTTTTCATGTGTCTGTTCACCATCTGCATGTGTTCTTTGAAGAAATGTCTATTCAGATCTTCTGCCCATTTTTAAATTGGATTATTTGTGTTTTTTTTTTATGTTGAATTGTATAAGCTCTTTATGTACTTTAGATATTAATCCCTTATCAGATGTATAATTTGCAAATATCTTCCCCTGTTCACAGTAAGTTGCCTTTTTGTTTTGATGGTTTCCTTCGCTGTGCAAAAAGTTTTTGGTCTAATGTAATCCCACTTGTTTATTTTTTATTTTGTCACTCTTGCCCTAGTAGACACATCCAAAAATATATTTCTAAGACCAATATCAAAGAGTTTATTGCCTATATTTTCTTCTAGAAGTTTTAGGAATTCAGGTCTTACATTAAAGTCTTTAATCCATTTTGAGTCTATTTTTGTATGGTGTAAGAAAGTGGACCAGTTTTAATTTTTGCATGTAGCTATCAGTTTTTCCAACACCATTTAGTTAAGACTTTTCCCAATTGTATAATCTTGCCTTCTTTGTTCTAAATTTAATTGCATATATAAGTGTAGGTTTATTTTTGGGATCTTTATTTGGTTCCATTGATCTATATATGTTTTTATGCCAGTACCATACTGTTTTGATCACTATAGCTTTGTATAGTTTGAAATCAGGGAGAGTGAGGTCTCTAACTTCAATTTCATTTACTTCTACTCTGCTCTTTATTATTTTCTTCATTCTATTAACTTTGTGCTTTTTTTTTTTTAGTTCCTTTATATATAAAGTTAGATTATTTGAGATTTTTCTTGTTCATTGAGGTAGACCTATATTACTATAAACTTCCCCCTTAGAATGGCTTTTGGTATATCCCTCATATTTTGTAACATTTCCATTTTCATTTGTCTCAGGTATTTTTTGATTTCCTCTTGATTTCTTCACTGACCCATTGATTGTTTAGCAGCATATCGTTCAGCCTCTACGTGTATTTTTACCAGTTTTCCTCTTATATTTGAGTTCTAGTTTCATACTATTGTGGTTGGAAAAGATGCTTGATATAATTTCAGCCTTCTTAAATTTATTGAGACTTGTTTTGTTGCCTAACATGTGATGCATCATGGAGATTGTATATATATACTTGAAAAGAATGTGTATTCTACTGTTTTGACATGGAATGTTCTGTATATCTATTAAGTTGATCTAGTCTGTCATTTAAGGCCAATGTTTCCTTGTTTATTTTGTCTGGATGATCTATCCATTCATGTAAATTGGGTATTTAAGTTCACTACTATTATTGTATTACTCTCAATCTCTCCCTTTATATCTGTTAATATTTGCTGTATGTATTTAAGTGCTCCTAACTTGGGTGCATGGATATTTATAAGTGCTATGTCCTCTTGCCAAATCGATCCCTTTATCATTGTGTCATATCCTTGTTTCTTGTCACAGTCTTTGTTTTTTAAAGTCTGTTTTGTCTAAATATTATTACCCCAGTTTTCTTTTCATTTCCATTTGCATGGAATATCTTTTTCTATCCTTTCTCTTTTAGTTCGTGTGTCTTTGGATCTGAAGTGACTCTCTTGTAGACAGCACATGTGTGAATTTTGTTTTTTAATCCATTCAACCACCCTATGTCTTTTGAATAGGGCACTTAGTCCATTTACATTTAAAATAAATATTGATTATGTATGTACTTATTGCCATTTTAGTTTCATACTGGCTTTATCAGTGGTTGGTCTATTACCTTTACTATATGTTTATCTTTACTAGTGATATTTTTTTCTTTCATATATTTCTTATTTCTAGTTTGGCCTTTTCTTTTCCACTTAAAGAATTTTCTTTAACATTTCTTGTAATGCCAGTTTAGAATTTATTTGTCTAGGAAGCTCTCTCTCCTTCTATTTTGAATAAACTTGCTGGATAGAGTAGAGTATTCTTGGTTGTATTCTTGTTTTTTCCTCTTAATCAAATTGAATATATTGTTGTACTCCCTTCTGGCCTGCAAAGTTTCTGCTGACAAATTAGCTGATAACCTTATGGGATTTTCTTGTGCGTTGACTAGTTGTTTTTCTCTTGCTGCTTAAGATTTTCTCTTTAACTTTTGACATTTTAATTATAATGTGTCTTTGAGTTCATCTTGTTTGAGACTCTCTGTGTTTCCTGGACTTGGATGTCTGTTTCCATCACCAGTTTAGGGAAATTTTCAGCCATTATTTCTTCAAATAGGTTTTCTGTTCCTTTCTCTCTCTCTCTTCTCATTTCAAGACTCCTATGATGTGAATATTAGTTGTCCCAGAGGTCCTTTATGCTATCCTCATTCTTTTAAATTCTTTTTTCATTTTGTTCTTCCAATTGGATGATTTCCACTATCCTGTCTTTCTGATCACTGATCCATTCTTCTGGATCATCTGATCTGATGTTGAGTCCCTCTAGTTTATTTTCCATTTCAGTTCTTTTATTCTTCAGTTCTGATTGGTTCTTTTTTATATATTATATCTCTGTTGAAGTTCTCACTGAGTTGATTTACTTTTCTGCAGAGTTTGGTGAGCATCTTTATGACTATTACTTTGAAACTTTTAGTAAACAGTTTACCTCCATTTTGTCAGATCTTTTCCTGGAGTTTTGTCTTTTTTGTTTATTTGTTTGGGATATATTCTTTAGTCTTCTCATTTTGCCTGTTTTTTGTTTTTTGTTTTCCTACAAATTAAGTAGATCAACTATGTCTCCTCATTTTGAAAAAGTGGCCTTATATGGAAGGTGTCCTGTGGGGTCCAGCGGTGCAATCTCCCCTGATCACTAGAACCAGATGCTCTGATGCTCTGGAGGTATTCCCTGTGTGAACTAGGGTGGCCTCCTGTTATAGTTGGGCCACAACTACTACACACTGGCAGGCAAGGCTGTTCCCTGGCCTGGCTGGCTGTGAAGCTCAGTTTCAACTGTTGCAGACACACTGCTATGTGTTAATGCCGACTGAGGCCACCCACAGGGTGTGGCAGGGCAGGAGCTGCGTTAGAGAGGTGCTAGCAGAGCGAGTTATAGAAAAATGCCAGAGTAGGGTGAATGTGTCAGCATGGTGAATGGAGACTGTCAGAAATGGTGTCTGTCAGCATCAGACCAGATAGGTTTAAGAAAGGAAAAAATAAAAGGCACCCACCAG